>NW_027467825.1:0-48498 GCF_004210375.1 Tachypleus tridentatus
AAACTTGTGCTGTATTCTATGGGGAGTGGAAAAGTTCTTCGAAATGACGTTAAGGGAATCGAACCCATAAAGAACAGGTCACATTGCAATTCTAATATGCTGCGTATAAATACACTTTTGAAAATTAACACTTCGTTACTGGACAGAAGAAGAAAGGGGTATAGAGAAAGTAAAACCTCGTGATTTCATTACTCACACACAATACTCTTACCTCATGTGTTTTATTCAGTGTCGCTAAATACCAGTAGTACCACCACTGAACAAGAAAATAAAGCGTTTAAAAGTGATCAAAATTACTTTGAGCTAAAATGTTTCGTGAACTTGAGAACAGTTCTGTATTTTTAACTTGTTTTGAGCAACAGTAACTAATAACGTGTGTAATACTTCTGGCACTTATAAGAACAGTGCATTACTTTTCTAAAATTTGTTTCGTTAATATCGTTATTATGTTTAATATGTATATAAATATCTATATTTTCCTTTAATTTTCACACTCATAAAAATTAGTTTTCATTGTGAGCTTTTAGTATATAAATTTAGGATTAACCTAAATCTCTTAAGCTGGTCGAACTTAATGGGATTGCGACCGAAAAATACCGTTAAGTGAAAGACACTATTTGATGAGTCAAGACACTGAAATCATTACAAGTTTTTGTTTTATTGAGACTTGGTTTTCGATCTTATATACTCTTACTTCATCAGTTATATATGTGTGAGTGTGTGTAATTAGTTACATTATATCTTAACCTGCTTTTTAGCCTGATCTGTAAAGTTAGTTTGCTTTGATTAAAGCTACTACTAATAATTGGCACTTTAGTATGCTGCTTGGGATAAACGTACAGGACTAACTGTAGCATGTGGTGGTAGTGTATGTTACGTGCTTGCTAATATATACTCTTAAAAAAAACGCAAAAGGCAAAATATGAGACAAATTGTTAACAAGTTTATTCCGGATAGTTCTGTATGACATGTGTGAAACTTTGCACATTCACTGCTGAACATCCAAAGTCTGCAAAGGCGAAGTCCACGCTCACTAGGTGAAGTTTAACGTCACTCAACGTCAATAACGAGTATGCCCCCCGTGAGCATCAATAACTGCTTGGCATCTCCTGCCCATGAAAGCGATGAGATGACGAATCACATCCTGTGGAATGGCTGTCCACTCAGCCTGCAAAGCTACTGTAAGCTGAGGTAGTGTCTGCAGTTGAGGTTGTCGCCGTCGCAGACGTCGGTCCAACTCGTCCCAAAGATGTTCGATGGGGTCTAAATCTGGTGATCTGGAGGGCCAGGGAAGAACGTTGATGTTGTGGTGTCTCAAGAAGACAGTGGTGAGTCGGGCTGTTTGAGGACGGGCGTTGTCATGTTGAAAAACGTCGTTGACGTTCACCATGATGGGTTGCACATGGGGCCTAAGGATCTCGTCGACGATTGCGTACGGACTGATCGGAAATCCTACGCAGCCCTGGTATGGTTGAGGCAGTAGACGTCGCAGTGGTGGTCCTATCCCGAAGGTAACGTAACCGGATGTTGCGATCTTGTGCGGGCGTGGTCACACGAGGTCTGCCAGATCGTGGACGGTCACGAGTTGATCCATGTTGTTGGTGACGATTCCATAGCCTTGTGATGGTGCTTGGGTGGACATTCACAGCTCTGGCAACATCTGATCGAGATTCGCCTGCTTCCAAGCGACCAATGGCGTTGTTGCGTTGTGCTTCAGTCAGTCTTGGCGTAACTGTATTGCGTGTCGGTGGCTTAACATTGAGCTATGGAAACCGAGAACCCGTCACTTTTATAGGGATTTTGCACATGTTGCACTTGCAGAACATGCAGATCTCTCAAACAAATTTATTGGACACGCATGCGTTTTGGCGAAAAATCCGATGTTTTCCTCCGTTTCCAAAGTGCACAACTTTTATTGTCATTTTGGTCTGACAATCAGTGCCTTAACACGTGTAACATCACATACTCTGAGCTTGTAACGTTATTACATATATTTCTCCTTAAAGTAACAAAAATATCCCTTTTGCGTTTCTTGTTTTGAAGAGTATATATATATTACTGTTTTAATTCCAACAAATTATTGATTTACCTATTAAAACTCAACATGTGTTTCTGGTATGTTAACTGTAAGCGATTAAAAACCTGCGCCAAATGATTAATTGCGACAACTTATTTTTTTAGTTTTTTTTTTTTTTTGTTTTAGGCCAAGGTGAGCGATCTTGACGAAATCATGTAAAAACAAAATGACTCTGGCCATTTTACCCAGTGACCTACTTCCGGCGGTTAAAAAATAGGCCGTCCTTTCACTGAAATTTGTAGAGGTTTGGCCTGGCTTGGACTTCTGTTGCATATATTAGTAGCCTAGGTTCCCCTTGCTTTCAATACTTCAGGTTACTGTTCCTTTGTTTTGATCGCAGCTAAGATAAAATAGTTAAGATAGTTCAAAATATTAAAATTCATACAATATCAGAGAATATAGTAGCCTGAAAGATTGTAATTGCAGGAAATAAAGCAAAATTATTATCATTATTAAAGCCCCCAGTAGCACAGTCTACTAACCCACAATGCTAGAAACCGGATTCGATACCCGTAGTGAGCAGAGCGCAGATAGCACATTTTGTAGCCTTGTGCTTAACTTTAAACAAAAAAATATTATGATTAATTTTAATATTATTATGATTGAGAACGAAAACCTGGTTTCAGTTGGTAACAACTTATGTTTCATTGAAACTCTTTGAATACACTGGTGTTCTTATTTTAATTTAAAAGTCACTATCAGTTTTATACAGGCCCCCCCGTGGCTCAGTGGTATGTCTGCGGACCTACAACGCTGAAAACCGGGTTTCAATATCCTTGATGGGCAGATCACAGATAGCCCATTGTGTAGTTTTGTGCTTAATACAAAACAAGAGTTTTATATAGATTACACTTGAAGAGAAGTAAACCCGCTGTTTATTGTTGATAAATTCTCAGGCAGCCTAAGGAAGAACTTACATTTATTCTTGGCATATTGCATATAAGATCTGTAAAAATATATTCTTATAGTATGCTGAATGCTAATGAAATGTCTATAAATTGGTGTGGTATTTAGTTTAAAGTAAGTGTATTATATATAAGAGATGTGCACTCGAATGGGGATAAAATGCGCTCTAAGCAGGGTGGAATGTAATCGAAAGCATTTTTAATTTGACAAATTATTGTAAAGATTCGCTATGAAGAATTGACATATTTAGTTTAATTTTACACCTCATTTTTGATTAATATAGCCTCAGGAAATACTCTCTTTATTGAAACCGCTAGAGATTTAAATTTAGTCTGAAAAATGAAAAATAACAGGCATTCAAGCTGTGTATTAGTGAGTTATAAGGGTAAAAAAGCAACACCACTACTTAAAATTAAAAACAAAACTGTCAGTTTTATAGGAAGAAGAATATTATTGTTGTTGTTTTGAATTAAGCAGAAAGCTACACAATGAGCTATCTATGCTCTGCCCACCACGGGTATCGAAACCCGGTTTTTAGCGTTGTAAGGCCGCAGCTATACCGCTGAGCCACTGGGGGGCAGGAAGAAGAATATTATTGTTGTTGTTATTTAAGGTGTGTTTCGTTGATAGGGAGTTCTCTTCGTCACTCGTGTTACAAAATTACCTCAAATACTTAAAAGATAAATACCACTATGTTACATGTGGTGTTTTTAATCACATCGCTGTTGTGTATTAGATTATTTTTACTCTAAAAATACCATACTGATTTTAAATGTTGAATCGTAAAAATCCTCAACAAAATGGCTTTAACCCCTAAACAGCAGCCCTCGCCAATTAATGCTGCTACCTACAACATTCCCGTTGTTTAAGGGTTAGGCTGTAAGAAAGGGAATTAAAACTACTGCAAAATATGACCCAGGAGAATACGTGAAATATACATATCTTCACCCAACGACGTGGGCTTTCTTTATCTGAGGTCCAATGTCGGTTACCACATGCGGGGTGAGTTGTCTGGCACGCGCAGCATCACACACACACACATTCATAATGCTCGAAACGTGGAATATCAGAGGTAACGTAAAAGATATGGATTATGTTATAGCTTATAAAAACACACATATCAGATCGCTCCTTTGTTTCAATTGTTTCTTATCCAAGTATCGGCTCTTTTTATTAAAATATCAAACTGAGTAGAAACGCACAGAATGTATATGACATCGGGAGTAAAGTTACCTGTATGTATAAATGTTAACATAGAAAAATAAAATAGCACACATATGTTGTCAGACACTAAAATAAAGCAGTTTTAATTGAGGCTACTTCACAGAAACATTTCTTACTATTTCATTACTTCCTCAATCGTTTGGAAATTTTGCATCAAACCTGTTTCGGGTTTATAATGATTCTCACGTCAGATTAACCCCTTACGCTTACGGAAGACCACAGCAATAGAAGAAATTGGTAGTCAGTGCATAGGAACCTGTTTGTAAATCAACGAAATATCGAAGATATATAAACACACTTGGCAACTATTCACTCACTTCATGCTCAGCCTTGCCATGTTAGGCCACATTTCAGGAGTTTACTCATTATAAGATGCAAGCATATCGTATCGGACAAACGTGGGCTGTTTAAAAGTTTTATCACGCCTTCAGTAAGTGTGAACATTTTATCTAAGTGTGCACGTGCAGTTAAAGAAACCCAACTGTCTGGAAATTACATTAGTGATTTTTTTGTAGAGTTCTTTCATAGCACAAGCTGGCTTATTAATATTTTTGTTTTAATTGAAACATTTGAAACATTGTTAACTTGGGAAGCTACTAAATACATTGTAAAGTACTCACATTTAAAACAAGTCATGTCTGAAAATAACATTAATAATACACGATTATAAAAGTTAATAATCGACCTTGAATTATTATAAAATATTACACCGAGTGTGATGTAGTGAGTTTTAAGTGTCATATCCATTTCATGTTGAATAGCGTTTCTCTTTCGTTTGTATTAATACGTTGCAAACATTAAAATCTATGTAATTAAAAATGTAGAGTTTTCTGGGTGTTATATTGTAGTGGAGGGCAGAACTAAGTTTCGAGGTAACTTTGACAACCGTCTCATCAGCATCCAGAGTTGCTCTGATTGAGGTGTTGAAGAATTCGCATTAAAGCATTTAATAGTACTATCTGTCATTATCAGTCAGTAGCAAGGAGTAACATGTTAACAGTGTCAATGCTCCAGAAATATTTAAAGAATATATCAACAGAAAATCAATGTTTCGGTTGTTTCCAACAAATAACAAATGTACGAATAACTGAGCTTCTCTGAAATATTTTCCACTATGTGTATATATGAAGAAATAGCAAAGCAATAATATAATTTGCACCTAATCCTTTTGGCCCCGGCATGGCCAGGTGGTTAAGTCACTTGACTCGTAATCTGAGTGTCACGGACTCTAATCCCTGTCACACCAAACATGTTCGCCTTTTTTAGCCGTAGGAGCGTTATAATCCTACTATTCGTTGGTAAAGAGTAGCCTAAGGGTTGACGGTGAGTTGTGATGACTAGCTGCCTTTCCTCTAGTCTTGCACTGCTAAATTAGGTACATATAGCCCTCGAGTAGCTTTGCGCGAAATTTAAAACAACCTAATCCTTCGAAACTTAAGATATTCTGATGGAGGAAGAGGTCAAATGTACCTGACCCTTCTGGGTATTTAACAACATCAATACCCAAATACCCACACAGTCAAACTTGGAACTTAAGATATTCTGAAATGATATCAAACAAACATACTGTGACGTTTTTTATACGATGTACTGCCTTGTCGCACACTTCACGATCTATTCAAGCATGTTCGTACACACACACACTTTGTTGAAATAGTGAATAATTAACTTTTTTTTTTTACTGTGAAAGTGTCACCTGCCAATGTACGATGTTTTACTAAACCGTTTAAAGTAATTTTCTTTTCCAAATTGGAATAAAATGTATTAAAAAAAGAGAGTCTGAAATCACTAGGCAACTTTACAAATATATTTTCCATCTTTTTAGATCAGGTCACGCCCTACGTTCGATTATCCCAAAAATGCAAAGAACTACCCTAATATTCTGCATGGTAAGCAGTAAACATGTCAAACAAAGCATAATCAATAACATTTATAGTAAAACACCGCCCTGCAACTAACCTGTGTAAAACGGCAGAGAAAATAAATTAAGTAACATACAACACGATTTATTCCTACCAGTCTTTTCCGGTAAGTAAGTGGTGGGTTCACGAATTTAGAATGCTAAAATTCGAGGTACTATTCTCCGAGTTAGACAAAGTGCAAACAGCGCCCTGTGTACCTTTTCACTAAATCAACAATGTTTATTTTTATGATATTAAGATATATATATGATGTTTTAATTATACTAAACTACAACACTTCATAGTTCTAGATATCAGTTTCCCCACATGAAGTAATTTATCGTTTTGTAATAGTTGGAGTGTATTAGAATATATAGTGGTAAAATTTTTTAAGAAAAACTGGAATTATTTTTTGTTGTCTAATTAGAATGCTTCGCCTATTTCCACAATTCCTTCAGCAGAATGCAATTTTCCATTTACACACACACACACACACACACACACACACACACACACACACACACACACATGTAAGTGCCCATAATGAAGTAGAAAATCACTACTATCGTTTTTGTCCTGCGTATGTTAATTTAATTGTGACAGCTTAAAGCTAACGTTTCATCCTTCACCATACGTGCCTTCAATAAAATGAAAACCAAAAGTAGGTGTAAATGTCTGACGAACTTAATTGTTGATTCCTTCTCTGTATTTGTTTTTTTTTTTTTTTAGCAAAACACCTTAAGCTATCTGTTTTACCTACCTCGGGATATTGAAACCTGGATTTTAGTGTTATAAGCCCGTAAACTTAACGCTGTCCCACCGAAGAAGGATTCTTATATGAGAACGGATGCCGCAAGCATTAAAATTATAATCATGTATTAAAAAGTAAGCAGTGTGTAAGAGAGACTATTCAAGGAAATTTAAATATGTGACACTAAAATATCGATATACCGAATTACTTATATTATCTATTTAGTTAATTATTAGTTCTGATCTATAGAGGTAACTTACTTTGATCACAAAGTCAATACCAGTATAAGTTTCGAAATTGTTTTGGCTTACCAAAACTCTAAGAAGTAATCTCATTGTGACTGTCTTTGTCTCGCTGACATTCGAAATATAGTATACGGAATTTTCCAAAGTCGTAAAGACATTATGAAAAGGGCAGAATTTGACGAGTGTGCAATCTATCAAGAAGTAAATAGAAATTCGGTTCTGGATTACAACCACAATGTGTGCTACTTGTTCATCATAAAACATTTGATACAGCAAATGTTACGAGATTGAACAATACGCGCACTAACTTGTGAAATACGGAAATTTTTACAAAACTGACAACTCCAACTTTCGAAACACGAAATCTTCTTTATGTTAAAGCATTCAGAGCAGTTGGCATGTTCATATCCTTCTTAAGTTTCAATTTATATTTCTTCAGGATATTGTAAGCTCGTAACATTATCGCTTTGGGATTTTTTAAGTTCCAAAATTTTATGTAAAAGATAGTATTTAACGATATCTTCTTATGTCTTGCGACATGAAAGCATATTTTATTGGGTTATTAGCTTCATACAACTCCAGAACTTTGAACACCTCTCTTTCACAAAATCTGGATATTTTCTACGAAAAATGAACACAAGCATGCACATATTTCAAACTGAAAAAAGACAACAACAACAAAAGAAAACGAACTCGAACTTACGCCATGGAACAGAATATGATGTCCGCAGGCAATGAAGGGTGATATAGATGTGGGACGTTGTGAGCTGGGCCCGGCATGGCCAAGTGTGTTAAGGCCTGCGACTCGTAATCCGAGGGTCGCGGGTTCGAATCCCGGTCGCACCAAACATGCTCGCCCTCCCAGCCGTGGGGGCGTTATAATGTTACGGTCAATCCCAATATTCGTTGGTAAAAGAGTAGCCCAAGAGTTGGCGGTGGGTGGTGATGACTAGCTGCTTTCCCTCTAGTCTTACACTGCTACATTAGGAACGGCTAGCACAGATAGCCCTCGAGTAGCTTTCTGCGAAATTCAAAACAATCAATTAATCACGTTGTGAGCTTGAGCATCCATATCTCTCTCTCCTAATTTCTATTTCTAATGTAAGACTAGCAGATTGGAGGTTAAGGCTGATGAACAGTGTATCCTCACCGCAATATGGGTCCTACTTCCACAGTCACCTTCAAAACCTAGGATACATTTTATAATCTCACGTTATAGCTTGTACATCAGGATCTTTTTTTAAAAAAATCAGTGCATTTTGTTTAATTTTAATGTGTTTCATTTTAGCTTAAATATTTATGGTTATTATATATATAAGTGCACGCACACACAAAGTACTTTTGAATAACCTTATTTTATAATGTCCCTCTGAGGGTCAGCAGTAAATTATGGCTTTACAATGCTAAAATCCAGGGTGTGATTTCCTACGATGGACAGAGCGCAAATAGCCCGTTGCGAAACTATGGAGTAAAGACAATTTTTTCATAATGCTTGATAAATATAAATGATTTTTCTTCAATATCGTCACGTGGTCATTAGCTTGTTTTTAAGCGTGTATTTACAAGGAAATACATGTTAAGGTATTTTAAACATAAATAAAGAACATATTTTTAAAAGGGTGAGCGTTCAAATTCGAGTTTCATGCTTCGGACCACAGGTGTGCTCTCTAGTAGAATACTTTCCATTTTTTTCAATGAGGTATTTTACGAAAGTGGAATCAACCACAGCGTTGTATATTAAAAAAAAACAAGTGGCTGAGAAACTTGACTAATTTGGAATTTTTACATACACATCCATTGTAAACAGTGTACGTTCTAGTGAGCCGACGCAGTCCATCTGGAACATCGCAGAAGGAAGTCAGGTGGTCGCAAATATTGACCGTAGGGGTTGATTTCCGCCCAACAAGGACATCAGGGCAAGCTACAGGTGGTTTTCTATTTCTAGTAAATTAAGTGAGCCAGCGTACAAGTGAGATGCAGAATTCTCTACATAAATTTTATACGTTTTCGATCAAGAACTACACTGCATTAGACATACATAATTTTGAACCAACAGACTAAAGAGAAGGCACATTACTAATGGCACCCACCGATAATTCTTGGACTCCTCTAATTAAATATGGAGATTTACCTCTCACTTTTATAACGAACACGGCCCCAAAATGCGAAGCGCATTTTTTTTTTTTTTACACGAACAGCACGACAAACAATGAATCCTCAGGTTCGTAGAACTTCACGTTAAATACAACGTCACGCCCCACCTTATTTGTTGCCCCAAAATGCTTGCACCCAGTACTGAAGCGTGTTGAGGGGCGTGTTAATTTTGTGAGCGATCTAAAACATCTGGGTTATGATATCTGGGTCATAACAAAGGACATTCTTAGCTTTGTCTACGTGCTTGGCGTGATTGTGTAAGGTTAATAAGAAGCAGCTCGAACAAATGTTAGTTTTCTGTTTTCCTTAGGTGCATAATTTCACTTGTGACATGTAAACAAAAGTAATGCGTGATTTATGCATGTATTATATGCTTCAAACTCAAGAAATTTGCTCAGGTGTCAGTGTCGTCACAAAGCATTACAAAAATAGTAAAAAGAGCAGGTTGTAGTTACAACACATACCTTTTCATAATTTGTAGCTCAAACTGTCTTGTAAGCAGAACTTTCATTTAAAGTGAAATATATAAATAAGAATATAGGGTTGAAACATAATTCAATTTCGATAGTAAGTTAATACATAATATTATATAGAGTAATACGAAAATATTTGAAGTTTTAAGCTCTTGTTCCGACAACAGTGGATGTAAATTTTATTTCATTTTATAATTAAATTTATTAACAAGTGAAGTAACTACAAACGTATATTTTAATGTGTTTGTGTTCGTATATTTGTACTGATATGGAAAACAAGTTTCAAATGTAAAAATCATGTACTTGTGTCTCGAAGGGAAAAAACGATATTTTCCTACAAATGGTCGCACACCTCTCTTGTATGAAGACGCATAACTGTATTACTTTTGTGGGTTTTTTTCACCATAAGTGTGTGAACTTTATAACCTTGGATGTCGTGACTAACTGATATTAACCAATCTAGTTAAGGGTCCCAGAATTTTAATCGCAAACCTGAAGGTCTGCGGTTGTGTTTATAACTTATAAATACTAACTGGATAATCGCATTAACCCGTTAAGATCAATAGTAAACTGTAACAGGGTGATGTATAAATGAATATTTGTTACTTATAAAGACAGACTTATGAGTGATTGAGTTTTGGTTTGTTATTATTTTGTATAATTCCGTGTGATATACGTTAAACACATATAATTAAAAAAATATATTAAAATAATACAGTATTAACGAAAACTTTCGTAAAATAAGCAAACACAATAATCAAGCGTTTAGAAGTTATTGTTTGTTTGTTTATTTTTAATTTCGCTCAAAGCTACTCGAGGGCTATCTGCACTAGCCATTCCTAATTTAGCAGTGTAAGAATAGAGGGAAGGCAGCTTGTCATCACCACCCACCGCCAACTCTTGGGCTACTCTTTTACCAACGAATAGTGAGATTGACCGTCACATTATAACGCTCCCAAGGTTGAAAGAGAAAGCATGTTTGATGCGACGGGGATTTGAACCCGCGGATTATAAGTCGATGCCTTAACCATCTGGCCACGCTGGGCCTAGAAGATATTGAGGCAATAGTGTAAAATTAAAGCAAAACAGAGCAAAAATAAGTATAACACAATTATAAGATGATTGAGAAAGTTCACTTACACTTTGAAACAACGGTTATCAAGATATACTGAAATAAGGTTACGTTCTTAAAACTTTATATTTTTTCATGTTAAATAACATTTACCATCTGTGCTTTGTCTTCTTAAGTGAGAAAACGTCGCTTTGGCCTTGAATGTTGTATAAGTCTTTACTAGATTACAGGGTGTCTTACGTCATTCGATTCCCTATGTTATAAGTACGTGATTTACTAATAACACGTCACTAAATTTTCCTTTTGATGTGAATTTTTACTTTATCAGTTGGAGTTGTTCCAAGAACTAACTTTTAGACTTACAGTAATAACTAAACAAACAAATGTAGCGGATTTCTCAATCTATTTCAATTACATAAGAAGTCAAAGTCAAGGTTGATTAAAAAAAAAAGAATCTCAAACCATGGGGAGGAAGTTAAAGAATATACAACCCGGGTATACGTTAAAAGCGCATACCGTTTAAATAATTACTAATGTAAGTACCACGTACTTACTGGTAATACGATTATATCATAAAACGTAACTGTGTACCGTGTTACTCTCCGATGGCTCAGCGAAAAGCTTGATAGCTTATAACGATAAAATTCAAGGGTTTGATATCTGTTGTGGGAACAATACAGAGATCCCATTATGTATTTTTTTTTTCCACGTAGCAACAAACAAATATATCGTAATTTCAATACACGCACACATACCCCCCCCCCAGTCGTTCAGCGGTATATCTGAGGACTTACAACGCTAAAATCGAGGTTTCGATACCCGTGGCGGGCAGAGCACAGGTAGCCCATTGTGTAGCTTTGTGCTTAATTAACAACAACACGCAGGCGCACAGATATACTATCATTTAAGTAAACTATTTTTTTAGCATATTAAATTAAAAGGAAGGACAGCATGAAGTTTACATTGTACATCCAAACCTTGGATGGAATATAATTAAATTAGTTTGGTGGATATTTGTTTTTGGGAGTATAATTGATATTTGTTTATCTACTTCCTTCCCTTCTCGGTGGACCCAACAGATAGCTGGACGTGGCTTTGCTATAAGAAAACACACACATACACACACACTCTTCCTTTCTATACAGAATTAAATCTAATTATGTATAAACCATTACTGGTTTGGTTTGAATACCGCGCAAAGCTACACGAGGGCTATCTGGTCCCCAGTTTAGCAGTGCAGTACTAAATGGAAGGCAGTTAATCATCACCACCCACTGCCAACTGTTGAGCTATTCTTTTACCAACGAATAGTGGGATTGTCGTCACATTATAATGCCCCCATGGCTGAAATGGCGAGCATGTTTGATGTGACGAGGATTCGAACCCGCAACCTTCAGATTACGATTCGAACGCCTTAACCATCGGCGATGCTGGGGTTGAGTAGAATGTGATACAAGTAACCATGCTTAAACAACATTATTAGACTTTTAACCTGATATATTTTGGATTTTAGGCGTGTGTTTGTTATTCTTGGTTTAGTACAAAGTTACACAATGGGATATCAAGGCTGTGTCCACTATGGGAAATCGAACCTTGGAATTAAGCGCTATAAGTAGGTAAAGCTAGAACAAAGTCAAGTCATTATTTACAGAAAAACTTCAGCTTTGCAAATATTGACGATCTTGAGTGTCCAAAAATTTCCGATTTTAGATGATACCAAAGTCAAGGTCCAGCATGACCAGGTAGTTAGAGCACTCGACTGGCAATCTAATGGTCGCGAGCTGGAATCTTCATCTCGCGAAACATGCTTGCCCTTTCAGCCGTGGAGTCGTTATAATGTACGGTCAATCCCACTATTCATTGGTTAAAGAGTAGCCCAGTAGTTGGTGGTTGAATGGTAATGATTATCTACCTTCCTTCTACTCCTTCACTGCTAAATTAGGAACGGCTGGCGACAGATAGCCCTCATGTAGCTTTGCACGAAATTGAAACCAAACCAACCAAACATAGACAATCCACTGCTACATTTGATGATCAATCACTCATTGTTCTTCTGTTTCTTGTGAAGAGAAAAAACAAAACAAACAACATTACTAGACGTTTTGACTCAAGTGACATGTAGAAAGATGAGACAAAGTAAATGAAAATAGGAACGTCTATTTATTTTAAGCGCTTCTATGAGTAACCGAGAGCAATGATTTAATATTATATGTGAACCGTATACCGTATCATATTGATATAGTGAGTTAGTGGGTGGACAATTAATTGGAGAAAAAAAACCTCCCTTTTTCACCATAGATAATGCCTGGAAGTGCTATCAATCACATGCAAGGTCGGCTATTAGAGCCTGCGTGAAAGATACGTGTCTATGTTTAGTCGCTTGCTACAATGTTTACTTAAAATAATTCAAGTTTGTTTGTGAATGAACACAAAGGTGCACATTGAGTTGTCTTTGCTGCATCTATCGGTAGCTACACGTTATATATTATTATACGCATGTTTTACGGTACAATTAAATTGCTATTTCTTATCTTGGGAGTAAAAATCGTGAAAATAAAACATCAAGCAACTATATTGATCGTGATAACTTAACCCATATGTAAAATTGTAATAGTTGAGGACTTGTCGGGTATAATAATAGACAATAAAACAAGATTGACTTCCTTAATGTCGTATCCTTTAAATGCCATTTTGACAATATCCGACACCGCCAGCTGACCACAAGATTTCCCTCATTATAAGAGTAGTTCAGATTATACAGTTCTAGTTTGTATGAATCAAAAGCACGCGGCACGAGAAAGTAACATCATAATATTAATAAACGCCAAGTAAGCCTAACCTGACTTTTCCCTATTCGTCCTTGTAAATAAAACGTAACGTTTTCGTATATCTTTGAAGTTTTATAATAATAATTTCTGTTCCTAATTCTGTTTATATAAATCGTAATTATGACATCTTTATTTATATCTTCCTTTCAAGATAAGTGTGATTATTACGCAGTTATGCTATTAACTTCCATTATTTCTTGTTACCAATTATTGGTCTATTACGATATGATACTCTGTATCATGGTTGAAAAACAAATGACGTAATTCAGTAACAAATACTCACAATAATAGCGCTGCTGGTTACTCAGTTTTCACTTCACACACAGCTCTGATGATTACAATAGTTTTACTCCATTGCTAATATTACAATATAGCCATCCCATCACCATTGGTTACAATGTTTAAATCCATCTCTTCTATTGGTATTCACCCTCAACGTTTAGTAATAAACAGATTTCCGCACTACTTTTGAACAGGAATAAACACTCGTATGTGCTATAAATCGCAATTAATTTTTGTAAGTTATTAATCTTAATACCATTTTAAGTTATTATATAATGACACTCGACACTATTAAATACTAAAGGACAGTTATTCCCTCACCCTAAAATCCACTGTATAAGTAATGCTATAACCAAGGGTGGATTTAATGTTGTGTGTGCCCAGAGGTTAATTTTACATAGAATAAAATTATCAATGGGCTCTCATTGAGACCATGAGCCATGGAGCTAAGCCCCCTCTAGTCCCTACCTAAATACGCCACAGACTAAATAAAGTAACAAAGAAAAGTATTATGGCCTAACTTAGTTTTTCATTTCATTTCTTTCTATCAATTTTTCTCTTCCCCTGTCCGCCCATAAATATGCAAGAGGAAATGTTCCTCCATATATGTGCTCTAATCGGGGCCAACTATGGTTATTATTAATTAGTTGACCGTACATGTGTAAACCGTGCAATCCAGTCTATGCAGAGTCTCTTCAAACGAGGAAAAAGAAATTCGATGAATCACCATTTCATGATTTTTCTTAATCCAGTCAGTCAGATAAATGACAATTAACCGAATCGTGCGTTCCTGTCACGAGAAGTGTGTCGCTACTGCACGATTCTTGTTTATGACCATCAGACCTCAATCTATCCGCAGTGGAAACTGGTGGTATTTGGTGAAGGTTAAGTCACACCCATTGCCTTGTTCGCTGCACCCTGATTGAAACTATTAACTACACAACAGGATAGAGTAAATAAGTCTATCTGTCTGCCCTTTCACCCACAGTTATGCTTGTCTATTTAACTTTCTCTTCATATGTGTCGCAATATTAAATTTCTACTTCATTTCTGGCTATCACGTTGGTTATTTATAACACGAAACTAGTGGTATCTATTTGACTGTTCTCTTGCCTGTCTGTCTGTATATGTGAGTGTTTTTGTTTTGCCATATGAGTCATCGGTCTTCCCTTGTTACAAGTAGCACTGCATAATCAAGATGGATAACAAATAGATAAACCTGCTTGAAACTCGAAACATTAATAGCCGTTATGCTCATGTGAGTTCTCATGTTCAAGAAAGCTTTGTTTTCTTTTGCGAACATATATGGAATTAGTGTCTTGTATATTGAAAAAGGAAATCCTATATTTTACTAATAATTTTGACAAGCTGAGTTTTGTGTTACTTGTTATGTTACATGATACAAATCGTGAGTTTCATTCTCAAAGTATGCTAAACTTAATCAGGTTATTCCATAGAAGTGATTGTCCTGCATCACATTCGTATACTGCTTTATTTTTGCATTTTGTTTCGTTAAAATTATGGGTTTTTTCGTATTCTCCGCTTTTATTAGACATGTGAACCTGTAAAAGTACCTGTATGTCCTCGTGTTTGTCCCAGTTGGCACTGATGTCTCACAAGTACCGGTTTTCGTAAAAGCTGTATTCATAGATATTACTTTTGCATATTGTATAGATGCAAACCGGGAAACGCGTTCCTTATTGGGGTTCTTCCAAAATTAAGGAAATTACTTTGGTTAAAGAGATAGTTAAATTCAATAAGAAAAATTCCGTTCATGTTTCATATATGTATATATGTATATTTTATTGTAGTTTTACATTCTCGTATATATACAGCAATTGTTTGTTAGATGTATCTTAGTAAATACGTTTATGACTAACATTTTATGCTTTGAGAATTTCTCTACCCAAGTTAACACATTGTCTCATCTTTTAATGTCATTCACATGGTTATTCATATTTTATATTATTACGTCCTTAGCCTGAATTATTTTAAAAACTAAATAGTGTTACATTTCGAACAACTGCTCTGGATTATAAAGTTAGAATCTTTAGTTATATTAAAATTATTTCTTATTTTGACAAAGAATAAAGGTAAAAAAACGCCAGTTTTATTATAACTTTATATTAGCTTTGTTTCTTTGTGTTCTTGATTTCGTGCAAACATTTTCAAGGGTTATATACGCTAGTTGTCCCTAATTTAGAAGTCATAGAGTAGAGGAAAGACAGCTGGCCAACATCATCCACCGCCAACTCTTGGGCAACTCTTTATCGACAAAAAATAGGATTGGTCGTAACATGATAAATCCCTTACAGTTGAATAGGTGAACAAACTGCAAGTCCTCTAACCATTAGGTCGCTCCACTAGCGACAGTGTGAATCGCAGGAAGTGTTTCAATGGAGAGCTTATGACTGTAATGTTTACTGATAATTGTTATTATTTCATTTTAAATTGCTGACTTTGTTTCTGGTTTAACTATTTTTCAGTCGCCCAGCAGGAACGCTGGGCCAAAGAAGTGTTACATTATTTCTAATTATATCGTAAAGGGTAACAGACAGCTTATAATATGCGTAGATATTTTAATCACTATTACAAGTATTTATATGTGTCAAAAACAGTCTATTAAATCATTGGATGTATTAACCTGTTAGGCTACAGGTTTATCCTTTCTCTTGCACGTTGTATACACGTGTAGGAAACATATACTTACACCTCAACCAGTTTTCTGCTAATTCGTTTTACATTTCTTTCGCTACGTGTTCGAATTCTGCTCATGGCATCATCTATACCATGTAATTTAACCTCAGGGGGGTGTAAGTACATGCTGCCTTACCATCCTCGACCTACAGTACTGATCTCATATCAAACTGTATAATATTGTAAATTTAAATTAATCAACAAGCGCAAATAAAAAAAAAAGTCGAAATTCCTAAAGGCAAAGGTGTAAACAGAAACTCTTATGCACTCTTAAAGTTATGTCCGAAAAACTAGGACTGCCATCACTCAATATTCAGGTGGGCATCTTGTTTCCTTTGCCCAGAAACATTTACATATTTAATGATTTTCATAAGCAACTAATTTTGGCTTCCAGAATTGATACGTAGAACTTCCTATAGTCCAGAGTAAAATGGGAATATCTGCGCTTTTGGCTAAGAAATGCAATTACGTATATATTATAGGTGATTAAAAACTACATTAACTGTTGTTGTTTTTTTTTCGTTAATGCTGTTGTTGTTTGGCAAGCACACAGCTACACAAAGCCCACAAGGGGTATCGAAAACTCGGTTTCTAGCAATACAGGTCTACAGACATCCTACTGTGCCACTAAATTAAATCGATTTTTACGTGTTTCATCTTTGTTTTGTGTTTCCACCTTTCTCTGACTATTTATATGCTAATTTATTTCGTAAACTAATAGGAATCCACTATTGTTAACCATCGGGTTGAAAGGAAAGATCATTCTGTCTTTTACTTACCGTTAAACGTCTTTAACTTGTTTAATTATTACTTTTCTCATTATTTTCTGTTAAAAGATCTCAAAAATACATTGTAATTAGTAGTGTTAGCTGAATAGTACACTTGCTTGACAAATATCATGTTCAATCGAATGAATTATTTCTGTTCAACACAGTATAAATATAAATTTTCTTTCTTTTCTTTCTGAAGAATTCTTCCAAGCCTTTTTTTTTTCTCCTTGGCTCGTTCTTCCTAAACCTTATTTCAATTATATAATCCACATAGAAACCACAAAAATCATTGAAAATGAAATAATTTATAAGTTCTAAAAGTAGCAATATTTGTTTGGTTTGGTTTTTACAGGGCATTTTGAATTATATTTGGTTTTTATTGTTACAAGTATACTTCTAAGCGTATAATCATAACAGTGACTCGTAGTTTTATAAAGTTTGGTAGCCATATATTTCTCTGTTCTTGAGCTAAAGCAACGTTAAAATACAAAACATAAAACATACATCGCCTTATTCTTTAGCTGATGAGCAGAAAATACGGCTTCATAAAAAAAATAAAATAAATCGCAAATACAATCAAGTCTTCATTAGTTGGTTCTGAATAAATTTGTATTAATGTTTAATTTTATCTGAAAAATATTTTAACTGGTTATATAGTCATTTATAGTATTTTTGAAATCGATGTCTCTGCTCGTTTATTTTAGTTCAAAGTCTGACAACAGACTATCAGCATTCTGTCCACCACGGGAAATCGAATTTCGAATTTGAGTATTGTAAACCAAAAAAGCTTACCGTTGACTCACTGGGAAAAATAATTTTTTTATTATGCAGCATGTAAAAGTAATATTAGAGAAACACCTTGTGGACTTTTAAAACAGTTGATGGAATCTGAAGTTTCATCACAACTCTAAGAGTATAAACATATTTCCCTACATAGTTTTTCCTAAAGATACGAGTAACGTTAAATGGCAGTCGGTGCATTTGTGGCAAAGCCATTCCCATTTTTTTCTACTGCCCAGAGGGAAAACAACCTTTAGCAGCACCTCACGCTCACCACCTACGCCAAGAGATTGAGAGTAACTCTTATAACGCTCCCACGAATTAAAAGACGGGTACATTTGTTTGTATAATATGGACTTGAACGGGACTCGCCAGGTCCGACATCTGAAACTCAACCACTAGGCTAATTCTTACATTTTTAACCAGTCTCTAAAAATTTACAATCGTTTTCAATAATTGTTATCGTATTTACAGTATTTTTTATGCAAATGACCGTTTCAAATAACAGGATAACATCACAGTTTTCTACCCTTATACCAGCGTAACACGTGTACAAATATTCTGAGCGACTTAAAATTGTTTATTTGAAATAAGCGTTTCACCGTCTTAATTCTTCCAGACTTGAAGATCAACGTGCTACTGCTGAGGTGTGAAACACAATGTTTATGTTGTTGTTTACTGCTGAGGTGTGAAACACAATGTTTATGTTGTTGTTTACTGCTGAGGTGTGAAACACAATGTTTATGTTCTTGTTCTCAAAAAGAAGAAGAAGAAGAAAGATATATTTATATTATATAAGGCAATAGGAAATGTCAAAAAATAATATTTTTTCTTCGGTTTAAACAGCTTTGGAGAACACTTACTGTCCACAAGATGCTATTTTAGTATGTTTCTAAAATTTCTTTCACATTCTATACAATCAGTTAAAACATTTTGAGACACTACATAAAATCCACATTATTCAACATTAAACATTTTCTCTTCAAGAAAGCTTTTTTCTTCTTCATTTTGGTTTATGGTAAAGTGACGTTTTTGTTCTGTTTCAATTTCATACTTTTCGTTGAAATACTTTCCTAATAACAAAAACTAACTGTACATTAGGTCATCCGAATGGTAGGCGGAAACGACAAAACAGTTTCTAAGAACCGTGCGCATACATATATGCATTTTGTTCAAATTAACGTAGCTGAGGTTGTCCAAAGTAGCAGTATTTGGTGATGTGTAAACAGATGTAGAACCAGTCATCCGAGAGCAATAAATGTCAGTGGAAGAATAATATAGGTGTGAGTCCTCGAAAGTGAGTCACCGAAAACAACAGCTACCCTAAAACCACAAGTGGCCACGTCATTGTTATCAGTTTTAACAAAATATAGAAATGAGAGATGTTGGATAAATCAACATCTCTACAATATTTAAAGATATCGATCGAGGCCTAATTAGGAGATACCTGAATGTCAATAGAACACAGAATTCCAAATGCCCTTTTAACCACGACTAAACAACTAGTTGAATGCTCTAGGGTTTCATTAATAACTACAGCTATTAATCATGAAATACTTGCATTACTCACCTTCCGAGAGAAATAAGTTGTTGCTTTTTTCAAATTTTCTTGTTCTAATCGAATACCCTTATATTTCACAGTGTTATATATTTTTTCTTTTCACGTTCAGCTTCGGTCACCCAAATAGATACCAGCCTTTTGCATAACTCATGAAAAATTCGCTAGAGTAACCCACTTCTCTCATTCTCCTTTTAAAGTTTCTATCCTCGTTTTAAAGCTTTCCACTAAGCATTAACTGCATAAGAAGTTACCTTACACCTGTTAACTTGAATTATCAAAACATCGCTGAATAAGTAGTTACTTTACACCTGTTAACTTGAATTATCAAAATATCGCTGCATAAGTAGTTACCTCAAAACTGTTAATTTGCATCATCAAAACGTCGCTGCATCAGTAGGTACTTTCCCCCTGATAACTTGTATTATCAAAACATCGCTGCGTAAGTAGTTACTTTACACCTGTTAGCTTGCATTATCAAAACATCGCTGCGTAAGTAGTTACTTTACACCTGTTAACTTGCATTGTAAAAACAACGCTGTAAAAGTAGTTACCTCACCTATTAACTTGCTTTATCAAAACATCGCTGCATCAGTAGGTACTTTACACCTGTTAATTTTCATTATCCAAACAACTCTGCGTAAGTAGATAGTTTACACCTATTCACTTGCATTATAAAAAACATCGCTGCATAAGAAGTTACCTCAAACCTGTTAGCTTGAATTATCAAAACATCGCTGCATAAGTCGTTACTTTACACCTGTTAATTTGCATTATCAAAACATTGCTGCACATAAGTAGTTACTTTACACCTGTTAACTTGCATTATCAAAACATCGTTGCATAAGAAGTTACCTCTGACCTGTTAGCTTGCATTATGAAAACATCGCTGCATAAGTAGTTACTTTACACCTGTTAAAGTTTATTATCAAAACATCGCTGCATTAGTAGTTTTTTACACCTGTTAACTTGCATTATCAAAATATCGCTGTATAAGTCGTTACTTTGCATCTGTTAACTTGCATTCTCAAAACATTGCTACATTAGTAGTTACTTTACACCTGTTAACTTGTATTATCAAAGAAAGTTGAAAAGCAATAAACAGGATACCTTCGATAAAAACAAAACTTCCAAACTCGAATCTTCTCTTTGATTTCTGATAATAGTATTTAACATCACACTGACCACGAGTCGTAGAATTAGCCTACAGTACCGGTATATTTACTTTTTTTTATTTGGTTTTTTAACGGTTCATACTGCCATTTTTTCAGTTACGAGGAATATCTATGGTGTCAGGAGTCTTTTGATAAATACCTATTAAATTTTTCACTACTTCTTCAGTTGTATTTTTCAGGATTTTAGAGTAAATCTTGTCAGGAAGAGGAGGTTTATTTTCCATTTTCGACCAGCTTTTCAAGTTTTCTAAAACAGTATCTGTTGAAAAGAATTTAATGAAAATTTCTCGTCACGTTTGGAGAAACTGCCCAACCTGAAGATCTCCTCTTCTTAATTAAAATACTATTAAAAGAGTTTAGCACCTCAGTAATATTCCTTTTCAAGTTGCATATAAATATTCTTAAGTGACTGTCTTTTATATTTAACGTAAGTGTAAAAAATAAAATTTTCTTCCCAAAATATTTCCATGAAGTATTTTGTATGTATGTTTGAGTTTATTTTGAGAACCCACAATATCCTGCATTCAGCTTGTGTTTTGAAGAGCTTCTCTTGTCTGGCAGAAAGTATTTGGCATTATGTTACTTTCTGCATCAGTGTGTGGGAACTGTTTGATGTGGTATACAATAGACTAAACTATAATTATGATTATAACTATTATTTTGGTATATTCTGTGTAAAAGTGATTCCTCACTAAAACACGTGTCATGTATTGTGTGGTGATTTAAAGGGTTGATTGTATTTATAAGACCAAAGATGTTTCAGATCTGTCGCTATTCTTAAAATTTTTTTCCTTTATCAAAAGTTGTGCTTTGTCTCATGAGCATGATTACTCACTAATATCAAACACTGCATTTTTAATGCAACAAGTTTGATCGGAAGACGGCGATTTCAGACCATACATTTGGAAGGACTTTAATCAGAACCTCCTCTCTACGTTAACCCCTTCTTCTGAGCCTAAGTTTTAGGAGACAGAGAGCGAACAAGTGTGTTTGAACTTATGTTATCAAACAAAACTGCTGTGATGCCAGTTTCTTCCTCTACATCCTTCTCGTGAAAGCGAATATTGATTTTAAGGCGTAGCTGAAGAGCTTGTGAAGTCTTTGTCAACTAAAAATATTCGAGATGGTTTTGGAGCTAGAGAATTCTCTTTTGTAATCATAGCTTTTGTGGTTTTGTAGCCAGTTGAGAAAAAAAATTGAAATCTCCTTTCTTTGAAATGTTGTGCCATTGATGTTATTGTTTTTAATTTACTGTATTTAAAAATCTCTCAGTATGAACTTTTTCTTCATAGGAATCTTTCGTGGCTTATCAATATATTCAAGAATCCGCTATAACCCAAATATACCGATAATAAACATGTCTCCGGTGGTGCCATGGCTGGAATCTGTGGTGACACGTCACTGAATTAGCACAAGCAGATACTTGTTATAAGATGCAGTTAACCCTCTAGGTAAACGTCACCTTGCTGCTTAATGACGTATGGACTGTATTGTGATTGTAAACTTTAATTTCATCAGTTATTTTGGTTGAACGTTCCTCATTCTATCTGCATACTTGTCTTATATATAAATATGTACTAACTGTGTGCTAGCAGAGTTTATTTTTTATCTCTCATTTATATAATTTTTAGCTGTAATATCTTTTCCCTTTCTCATCACTATCTATTTTACCGCTTCGAGCCACAGAACTAAAACACTTGTCTTTTGGTTCACCCATGTGGTGAACATACAGCAAGCTAAACGTTGAAATACAGGCTCAAAGACAGGTGTGTGTGTGTGTGTGTGTGTAGAAAGGCAGAAAAGTGAGTAGATCTCCGGAAGACAAATGTCCATATTGTTTTGTTGATATTTTGGTGTGTGTATGAAGTCAATAGCCGTGTGAAATATTTAATACTGTAAACACTAAATTTATCCTCGATAACACGTGCGGGCACGCACACACATGATAATGAATCCAAGCTAAGTTTCGCTTGATTATTGTTTTACCTGTAGATAAATAGAATTTGATATTTTCTCAGAAAAAAAGAAAATATTGAATTATTTTCGACATATGTGTACGTGTATATGTGGTGAATAGAAGATACTTTTATATAATTGGTAGCTTTTTCTCTGCCATTAAGAAAAGCACTTTAATTCTTGAATTTCTTTCTCAAATGTACTTCATGATTAAAAAAACACACATCACATAATAAACTAAATAATAAATTATACATGGGAATAGTAACACAGGTTGTTAAATATGTTCCTGTTCTGCGGTGAGTCAATAGTAAGTTGACGGAGATACAACACTAAAATTCTAGGTTTGATTCCCGAAAAGTAACAGAGCGCAAATGACCCATTGTGTAACTTTGTGTAACTGAATATCATGCTATTTTTAATTCGTAAAATAGTACGTGCTTCTTCTAACAAAGATGGCAGTTTATAATTGTATACGTTAAGAGTGTATGCAGTATCTGTGAACAATAAATAATCGATGAAAGCTCTATCATCTCACTTTTTTTATTTGTTTGTTTGTCAATATCTGTTAACAACAGTTTATAAAAGCACCAACTTCTCATTTTCTTTTGTTTGTTAATATCTGTTAACAATAGTCTATGAAGGCTCGATCTTCTCGCTTTTGGTTTGTGTTTTGTATCAAAGCGGGTTATACTTTAGCTGACGACTTAAACCTTCGCTTGAAAGTTGAAATATTTTTTTAAAAAAGTGGTTAGAATATTTAGATAGTCTCTCATAACATTTAGGGTAATACAGCAGCGACGCCCATGTTTAGTCGGGGTTTAACCTAGTTTTTGAAAGACAGAGATGTGTACAAAGCCACCGATGTGCATAAGGTTAGTTTTATTATTGATGTTTAATTTTTTTTTTCTTTTATAATTCTCGAAGTTGATAGAAAGTGCAAATACAACTACGAACAAACAAATTCGTAATATTTTAAAATTTAGATTGGTTTGTGTTCAAGATTACTAGTCTGACAATAGGTGTATGCTTGCTATATCTGTATGTTGAATACCTTCTGATGTTTAATCATTTTAACCAAAGTCTTCGAAACCTTTTCATTGCTGTGTCACGAAATTTCTAGACATATTTTTGAAACTCAAACTTTAAGGCTAAGGGCAAGGAAATTCGACCTTTCACAACTAAGCAAATACGAAATAATCTACCATCAAACTATTAAGAATGCCGATAAAATTGCTGGTCTAATACTAATTTTGGAGATAATTTTTAATTGCAAACTAACAAAAAGGGCAACTAGTTGGCAGCACTTGCTACTTGAAGCGGCTCCCATTAACCAAATTGTGGTATTTATTATTACTCATGTAACACAACTAATGTCGAACATCTCAATTCCTATACACTAACCACTAAACCTACTTGCCCTCCCTCCCATATTTTGTTTTTACTAATCCATGCAGGCACGTTCATCAACCGAAAAGATATTTGATTATAGTTACGAGAGTTTCGTTTTAACTTTTCAACAGCTAATTACATTTAATTAAAAACACAACTTTTAGCTGGAACATAAGTATTGTAAGGTGGTAGTACGATCAAAAGTTGAATTATCACAAAGCAATGAATAATATGTATTCCTTCTTGCTTTGTCTTTTTTTTTAATTTTGCACAAAGCCACAAGGGCTATCTGCTCTAGCCGTCCCCAATTTAGCGATGTAAGGCTAGAGGGAAAGCAGCTGGTCATCACCACCAACCGCCAAATCCTGGGCTACTCTTTTACCAACGAATAGTTGGATTGATCGTAACTTATAATGCCCCCACGGCCAAAAGGGCGAGCATGTTTGGTGTGACGGGGATTTGAACCCGTGACCCTCGCATTGCGAGTCGAGCGCCCCTACCACCTGGTCATACCGGATCAGCCGTCTTGCACTTCCCAAGCGAAACACCTTGTAAGACCCTTAATAAAGGTTTTAAACCTGTCAGTTGATTCTAACATACGATAACTAGTGTAGTTTACCATAGTAAATGTTATGCATGTGAAATTTGATTACAGTGTATGGAACTAAGTATAGGTTACCATAATAAAACTTGTAAAGGCGTCAGTTTATTCTGTTGTACGAAACCCAGTATCGGTTATTATAATGAAAGCTGTACACTTGTTATTTCATTATACTGTATGGACCGTATATGTTAGTATATCAAAAGTTGCACACCTTTCAACTGATTATACTACATGCAACTAAGTATAGATTATCATAGCAAATGTAAATGTGCTAGCGAATTGCACTGAAGGAAAGCGAGCATAAGTCACTAGCTACCATGTTTATGTTTTGAGGAGTTTTGAAGTTCTATATAATATTATAACTGAAAAAAAAGGTCTTGTATAAAAAGACGATTACAAATTATTGTTAATATGGTATAGTTTCTGTGTGAAATACTTATTTATCTACACGTCTCTGTATCAATAGGTTTTCAAGAATCACATGAAACGGAAAACATTTGTGTTTTATGTTACTGTATTTATAACGCTTATCTGGCGTCGTTAACAGCTTAAATTAATTAGTATTTTTTTCAATTTATAGAAACTAAACAGAAGAAGTAATTAAGACATTTATTTATCGTTTAATACTTGCAACGAGGAAGTAGCGGCCAGTTAAAATTTGCATAGTGTTTCTAACTACAGGTATTATCTGTAGTGCCTTATCATCTGCTGAATACATGATTCTATTAGCTGAGTTCTGCATAGTTCAGGAAGCATATAAAAACCTTATATTAGTTATGATATTCGTTTGTTGATCGGCTTTGGTCTTACTGTATCTTAAGATGGTTGGTATGTGTATTAAATTTTTTATTAAAATAAAATAGATAAGAACGTTTTGATCTTCTTAGGTCGTCTTCAGGTTAACAAAGAGAGAGTTTATAACTGACCGTTGCCGGACACGTGACTTAGGTACATAATTTGGGTTATAATTTCACGGGTCGTCCATAGTTGTTTGTATAGAACGCTTTACCTTAATATGTGGATATTTTTTACCATATCTAATCAATCAAATGTAAGTTTTATTAAGCGAGTTATATTAACGAGTGACGAAAAGGTTTCTTATCTTTTCGTACTCGAGAAAACGTCTATACTTCTCTTTCCCGCTGAGCAACACAGTATATTATGCAAGTTCTTCTCTGACACCGAGGGGGGATTCCCACAGCAGTAAATAAATGGCATTGAAATCATGCCCTAAAGGAGACAGCACGGTCAGCGATGTCTGTGGAGTGTTCAGCAGTGTCCATAAAAGGTAGCGTTCTTGTCAAGGTCGTTGTTTGCGATTGTGATCGTACAAGCATATGTTTTTAGTCTTTATTTCTTTATTTTGTGTGCACACAACGTAAGCTGTTTTTAACAGAGGATCTACTCTCTTAGTTTTAACTGTTTCGCAGGATGTTATAAAAACTGATTATTTTAAATGACAAAGCTTTTTTACTAGCGTCAAACATTATTAGCTGAATTGTTTCATCTGCTGTTTGTTTTGTAGTTATGTGTAAAGCTACACAATGGACTATCAATGCCGTGCTCATCGCTGGAAAAGAATTTCGGTTTTGAGCGCCGTAAGTTATCAGTGTTGCTGCTGTTCTACTGGAGGCCTTTTGCTGTGTGTTAACAAAATGTTAGGTCGACACTCTGCACATTCTATGAAACAATTGGCATTATTTATAAATATCGTGTCTATAAACAAATGTTATTTCCAGAAAAAAAAGTAGCCAACAGTTTTTGCTAGGATTATCTAAAAAAAATCATTTTCTGCTCATGTAGTACAAATAAGCTTTTGGACCTCCCGGAAGTATCTTTCAGGACCTGAAAAAGCTTAGGGTTAATCGTTAACTAAAACTTTTAAAAATGGCTATAATTTGGCGATAGTGGAAATTTTAGCGTTCATCTGCAAGATGGGTATCTATTATCATCAAGTACAAGAGACCTGGCTTTCTTTATATATTCCCGCCCACGTTTGGTAATGATGGGTGCTCATGTTCGCTTCTCAGGTGCTGTAATGTGGGTAGAAAGATAGGTCATTATCCTAGGTACTGATAACGCTTAAACATTGTAAAGGCGGAGCCTCGAGGAACAGTAACTGAAGGGTGAATTACCTCAAGGTTTCTTAATTGAGAAGGTTTCCTAATAATTTTACGCTGTTTGCATTTCTGTGGTTATTTCCTGCTACTTTATAATTTCCCTGTTTTACCATCTGCACATGGAAATCCTCTTTAACAATAGTGACTGAAATATCAGTACGATTTTTCATAACCCGTAAAACTACTTTTGTGGCACTGTGGCGTTTTTTTTTTTTTTTTTTTTTTACATTCAGTAGAACAATTGTTAACTTCCATAATGTGTAACACGGCCAGAAAGTTTTATTGGGCGTGAGCAAAAACTAAAATGCTTATCACGAATAGATTATAGGCCAAAATCGTAGTGATTGAATTGCCTGATAGATATACATACGTAGATAAACAGCTGATTAGACACTTCTAAATATCTCTAGTCAAAAACCCAAGTTTCGTGTAGCGAGATGGTACTTATTACAAGAACAAACATGTACAAAATATGTTACGGTCATTCTTGATTTTTTTTTAAATAGGGACCAAAGATATACGTAAAAGTTACCTATACACGATTGTACTACTCGTTGATGTAATAATCTGCATTTTTCTCAAGGCAATGAGAAGTTTTACTTTGAATAGACATGTAAGCAGTGACTGTGAAAGTAAATGTGAAGAACTAGTTGGAAATATGGATAAATATGGCATTCTAACATCTCTTTCTCACTGCTGGAATCGCTGCAAGTATTATACAAATGTAATATTTCTCGAATTTTGCACGAAGCTACTACTCAAGCGCCATCTTTGCTACCCATCCCTAATTTGAAAGTGTGAAACAAGAGGGAAGACAGCTAGTCATCATTACCCACCAACAACTCTTGGGCTACTCTTTACTAGCGATAGACCGTCACATTATAGCGCCTCAGTGACTAAAAGGGTAAACATGTTCGATGACAGGATTTGAATCCATGTCCCGTGAGTTGCGGTTCCAGCGTTTTAACCACCAAGCAACCACCCTTGTTAAAAATTACTAAAGATAATATCAATAAATGACCGATGTTTGCTCCCCTCCCACACCCGTCAGAATATTTTAATTTTATAATTCAGAGTATGATAAATAAATGTAATTGTAATTGTTGTCTATGTCAATTTAAGTTGGGTTTTGGTGTCATTTTTTTCCGTTACATGTTTATTTTTGCTACACAAAAGCAAGTGAAGGTGTAGAAACAAAATTAAAAAAAAAAAAAAAACGAAAGACACGGTCAGCATTTACAATGATGTTTTTTATTATCATGTTTTAATAAAATCAACAACATTATAATAAAACTAGTGGCTAGGAATAAAAAATAATCACACGATTGTGTGTTTTCTATGGTGGTACAAGAAAAGAGGCAGCACCTAAATGCCTTTTATTTTGTTATGTTATCGCCCATGAAAGCGATGAGATGACGAATCACATCCTGTGGAATGGCTGTCCACTCAGCCTGCAAAGCTACTGTAAGCTGAGGTAGTGTCTGCAGTTGAGGTTGTCGCCGTCGCAGACGTCGGTCCAACTCGTCCCAAAGATGTTCGATGGGGTCTAAATCTGGTGATCTGGAGGGCCAGGGAAGAACGTTGATGTTGTGGTGTCTCAAGAAGACAGTGGTGAGTCGGGCTGTTTGAGGACGGGCGTTGTCATGTTGAAAAACGTCGTTGACGTTCACCATGATGGGTTGCACATGGGGCCTAAGGATCTCGTCGACGATTGCGTACGGACTGATCGGAAATCCTACGCAGCCCTGGTATGGTTGAGGCAGTAGACGTCGCAGTGGTGGTCCTATCCCGAAGGTAACGTAACCGGATGTTGCGATCTTGTGCGGGCGTGGTCACACGAGGTCTGCCAGATCGTGGACGGTCACGAGTTGATCCATGTTGTTGGTGACGATTCCATAGCCTTGTGATGGTGCTTGGGTGGACATTCACAGCTCTGGCAACATCTGATCGAGATTCGCCTGCTTCCAAGCGACCAATGGCGTTGTTGCGTTGTGCTTCAGTCAGTCTTGGCGTAACTGTATTGCGTGTCGGTGGCTTAACATTGAGCTATGGAAACCGAGAACCCGTCACTTTTATAGGGGATTTTGCACATGTTGCACTTGCAGAACATGCAGATCTCTCAAACAAATTTATTGGACACGCATGCGTTTTGGCGAAAAATCCGATGTTTTCCTCCGTTTCCAAAGTGCACAACTTTTATTGTCATTTTGGTCTGACAATCAGTGCCTTAACACGTGTAACATCACATACTCTGAGCTTGTAACGTTATTACATATATTTCTCCTTAAAGTAACAAAAATATCCCTTTTGCGTTTCTTGTTTTGAAGAGTATATATATATTACTGTTTTAATTCCAACAAATTATTGATTTACCTATTAAAACTCAACATGTGTTTCTGGTATGTTAACTGTAAGCGATTAAAAACCTGCGCCAAATGATTAATTGCGACAACTTATTTTTTTAGTTTTTTTTTTTTTTTTGTTTTAGGCCAAGGTGAGCGATCTTGACGAAATCATGTAAAAACAAAATGACTCTGGCCATTTTACCCAGTGACCTACTTCCGGCGGTTAAAAAATAGGCCGTCCTTTCACTGAAATTTGTAGAGGTTTGGCCTGGCTTGGACTTCTGTTGCATATATTAGTAGCCTAGGTTCCCCTTGCTTTCAATACTTCAGGTTACTGTTCCTTTGTTTTGATCGCAGCTAAGATAAAATAGTTAAGATAGTTCAAAATATTAAAATTCATACAATATCAGAGAATATAGTAGCCTGAAAGATTGTAATTGCAGGAAATAAAGCAAAATTATTATCATTATTAAAGCCCCCCAGTAGCACAGTCTACTAACCCACAATGCTAGAAACCGGATTTCGATACCCGTAGTGAGCAGAGCGCAGATAGCACATTTTGTAGCCTTGTGCTTAACTTTAAACAAAAAAATATTATGATTAATTTTAATATTATTATGATTGAGAACGAAAACCTGGTTTCAGTTGGTAACAACTTATGTTTCATTGAAACTCTTTGAATACACTGGTGTTCTTATTTTAATTTAAAAGTCACTATCAGTTTTATACAGGCCCCCCCCGTGGCTCAGTGGTATGTCTGCGGACCTACAACGCTGAAAACCGGGTTTCAATATCCTTGATGGGCAGATCACAGATAGCCCATTGTGTAGTTTTGTGCTTAATACAAAACAAGAGTTTTATATAGATTACACTTGAAGAGAAGTAAACCCGCTGTTTATTGTTGATAAATTCTCAGGCAGCCTAAGGAAGAACTTACATTTATTCTTGGCATATTGCATATAAGATCTGTAAAAATATATTCTTATAGTATGCTGAATGCTAATGAAATGTCTATAAATTGGTGTGGTATTTAGTTTAAAGTAAGTGTATTATATATAAGAGATGTGCACTCGAATGGGGATAAAATGCGCTCTAAGCAGGGTGGAATGTAATCGAAAGCATTTTTAATTTGACAAATTATTGTAAAGATTCGCTATGAAGAATTGACATATTTAGTTTAATTTTACACCTCATTTTTGATTAATATAGCCTCAGGAAATACTCTCTTTATTGAAACCGCTAGAGATTTAAATTTAGTCTGAAAAATGAAAAATAACAGGCATTCAAGCTGTGTATTAGTGAGTTATAAGGGTAAAAAGCAACACCACTACTTAAAATTAAAAACAAAACTGTCAGTTTTATAGGAAGAAGAATATTATTGTTGTTGTTTTGAATTAAGCAGAAAGCTACACAATGAGCTATCTATGCTCTGCCCACCACGGGTATCGAAACCCGGTTTTTAGCGTTGTAAGGCCGCAGCTATACCGCTGAGCCACTGGGGGGCAGGAAGAAGAATATTATTGTTGTTGTTATTTAAGGTGTGTTTCGTTGATAGGGAGTTCTCTTCGTCACTCGTGTTACAAAATTACCTCAAATACTTAAAAGATAAATACCACTATGTTACATGTGGTGTTTTTAATCACATCGCTGTTGTGTATTAGATTATTTTTACTCTAAAAATACCATACTGATTTTAAATGTTGAATCGTAAAATCCTCAACAAAATGGCTTTAACCCCTAAACAGCAGCCCTCGCCAATTAATGCTGCTACCTACAACATTCCCGTTGTTTAAGGGTTAGGCTGTAAGAAAGGGAATTAAAACTACTGCAAAATATGACCCAGGAGAATACGTGAAATATACATATCTTCACCCAACGACGTGGGCTTTCTTTATCTGAGGTCCAATGTCGGTTACCACATGCGGGTGAGTTGTCTGGCACGCGCAGCATCACACACACACACATTCATAATGCTCGAAACGTGGAATATCAGAGGTAACGTAAAAGATATGGATTATGTTATAGCTTATAAAAACACACATATCAGATCGCTCCTTTGTTTCAATTGTTTCTTATCCAAGTATCGGCTCTTTTTATTAAAATATCAAACTGAGTAGAAACGCACAGAATGTATATGACATCGGGAGTAAAGTTACCTGTATGTATAAATGTTAACATAGAAAAATAAAATAGCACACATATGTTGTCAGACACTAAAATAAAGCAGTTTTAATTGAGGCTACTTCACAGAAACATTTCTTACTATTTCATTACTTCCTCAATCGTTTGGAAATTTTGCATCAAACCTGTTTCGGGTTTATAATGATTCTCACGTCAGATTAACCCCTTACGCTTACGGAAGACCACAGCAATAGAAGAAATTGGTAGTCAGTGCATAGGAACCTGTTTGTAAATCAACGAAATATCGAAGATATATAAACACACTTGGCAACTATTCACTCACTTCATGCTCAGCCTTGCCATGTTAGGCCACATTTCAGGAGTTTACTCATTATAAGATGCAAGCATATCGTATCGGACAAACGTGGGCTGTTTAAAAGTTTTATCACGCCTTCAGTAAGTGTGAACATTTTATCTAAGTGTGCACGTGCAGTTAAAGAAACCCAACTGTCTGGAAATTACATTAGTGATTTTTTGTAGAGTTCTTTCATAGCACAAGCTGGCTTATTAATATTTTGTTTTAATTGAAACATTTGAAACATTGTTAACTTGGGAAGCTACTAAATACATTGTAAAGTACTCACATTTAAAACAAGTCATGTCTGAAAATAACATTAATAATACACGATTATAAAAGTTAATAATCGACCTTGAATTATTATAAAATATTACACCGAGTGTGATGTAGTGAGTTTTAAGTGTCATATCCATTTCATGTTGAATAGCGTTTCTCTTTCGTTTGTATTAATACGTTGCAAACATTAAAATCTATGTAATTAAAAATGTAGAGTTTTCTGGGTGTTATATTGTAGTGGAGGGCAGAACTAAGTTTCGAGGTAACTTTGACAACCGTCTCATCAGCATCCAGAGTTGCTCTGATTGAGGTGTTGAAGAATTCGCATTAAAGCATTTAATAGTACTATCTGTCATTATCAGTCAGTAGCAAGGAGTAACATGTTAACAGTGTCAATGCTCCAGAAATATTTAAAGAATATATCAACAGAAAATCAATGTTTCGGTTGTTTCCAACAAATAACAAATGTACGAATAACTGAGCTTCTCTGAAATATTTTCCACTATGTGTATATATGAAGAAATAGCAAAGCAATAATATAATTTGCACCTAATCCTTTTGGCCCCGGCATGGCCAGGTGGTTAAGTCACTTGACTCGTAATCTGAGTGTCACGGACTCTAATCCCTGTCACACCAAACATGTTCGCCTTTTAGCCGTAGGAGCGTTATAATCCTACTATTCGTTGGTAAAAGAGTAGCCTAAGGGTTGACGGTGAGTTGTGATGACTAGCTGCCTTTCCTCTAGTCTTGCACTGCTAAATTAGGTACATATAGCCCTCGAGTAGCTTTGCGCGAAATTTAAAACAACCTAATCCTTCGAAACTTAAGATATTCTGATGGAGGAAGAGGTCAAATGTACCTGACCCTTCTGGGTATTTAACAACATCAATACCCAAATACCCACACAGTCAAACTTGGAACTTAAGATATTCTGAAATGATATCAAACAAACATACTGTGACGTTTTTTATACGATGTACTGCCTTGTCGCACACTTCACGATCTATTCAAGCATGTTCGTACACACACACACTTTGTTGAAATAGTGAATAATTAACTTTTTTTTTTTACTGTGAAAGTGTCACCTGCCAATGTACGATGTTTTACTAAACCGTTTAAAGTAATTTTCTTTTCCAAATTGGAATAAAATGTATTAAAAAAAGAGAGTCTGAAATCACTAGGCAACTTTACAAATATATTTTCCATCTTTTTAGATCAGGTCACGCCCTACGTTCGATTATCCCAAAAATGCAAAGAACTACCCTAATATTCTGCATGGTAAGCAGTAAACATGTCAAACAAAGCATAATCAATAACATTTATAGTAAAACACCGCCCTGCAACTAACCTGTGTAAAACGGCAGAGAAAATAAATTAAGTAACATACAACACGATTTATTCCTACCAGTCTTTTCCGGTAAGTAAGTGGTGGGTTCACGAATTTAGAATGCTAAAATTCGAGGTACTATTCTCCGAGTTAGACAAAGTGCAAACAGCGCCCTGTGTACCTTTTCACTAAATCAACAATGTTTATTTTTATGATATTAAGATATATATATGATGTTTTAATTATACTAAACTACAACACTTCATAGTTCTAGATATCAGTTTCCCACATGAAGTAATTTATCGTTTTGTAATAGTTGGAGTGTATTAGAATATATAGTGGTAAAATTTTTTAAGAAAAACTGGAATTATTTTTTGTTGTCTAATTAGAATGCTTCGCCTATTTCCACAATTCCTTCAGCAGAATGCAATTTTCCATTTACACACACACACACACACACACACACACACACACACACACACACACACACACATGTAAGTGCCCATAATGAAGTAGAAAATCACTACTATCGTTTTTGTCCTGCGTATGTTAATTTAATTGTGACAGCTTAAAGCTAACGTTTCATCCTTCACCATACGTGCCTTCAATAAAATGAAAACCAAAAGTAGGTGTAAATGTCTGACGAACTTAATTGTTGATTCCTTCTCTGTATTTGTTTTTTTTTTTTTTTAGCAAAACACCTTAAGCTATCTGTTTTACCTACCTCGGGATATTGAAACCTGGATTTTAGTGTTATAAGCCCGTAAACTTAACGCTGTCCCACCGAAGAAGGATTCTTATATGAGAACGGATGCCGCAAGCATTAAAATTATAATCATGTATTAAAAAGTAAGCAGTGTGTAAGAGAGACTATTCAAGGAAATTTAAATATGTGACACTAAAATATCGATATACCGAATTACTTATATTATCTATTTAGTTAATTATTAGTTCTGATCTATAGAGGTAACTTACTTTGATCACAAAGTCAATACCAGTATAAGTTTCGAAATTGTTTTGGCTTACCAAAACTCTAAGAAGTAATCTCATTGTGACTGTCTTTGTCTCGCTGACATTCGAAATATAGTATACGGAATTTTCCAAAGTCGTAAAGACATTATGAAAAGGGCAGAATTTGACGAGTGTGCAATCTATCAAGAAGTAAATAGAAATTCGGTTCTGGATTACAACCACAATGTGTGCTACTTGTTCATCATAAAACATTTGATACAGCAAATGTTACGAGATTGAACAATACGCGCACTAACTTGTGAAATACGGAAATTTTACAAAACTGACAACTCAACTTTCGAAACACGAAATCTTCTTTATGTTAAAGCATTCAGAGCAGTTGGCATGTTCATATCCTTCTTAAGTTTCAATTTATATTTCTTCAGGATATTGTAAGCTCGTAACATTATCGCTTTGGGATTTTTTAAGTTCCAAAATTTTATGTAAAAGATAGTATTTAACGATATCTTCTTATGTCTTGCGACATGAAAGCATATTTTATTGGGTTATTAGCTTCATACAACTCCAGAACTTTGAACACCTCTCTTTCACAAAATCTGGATATTTTCTACGAAAAATGAACACAAGCATGCACATATTTCAAACTGAAAAAGACAACAACAACAAAAGAAAACGAACTCGAACTTACGCCATGGAACAGAATATGATGTCCGCAGGCAATGAAGGGTGATATAGATGTGGGACGTTGTGAGCTGGGCCCGGCATGGCCAAGTGTGTTAAGGCCTGCGACTCGTAATCCGAGGGTCGCGGGTTCGAATCCCGGTCGCACCAAACATGCTCGCCCTCCCAGCCGTGGGGGCGTTATAATGTTACGGTCAATCCCAATATTCGTTGGTAAAAGAGTAGCCCAAGAGTTGGCGGTGGGTGGTGATGACTAGCTGCTTTCCCTCTAGTCTTACACTGCTACATTAGGAACGGCTAGCACAGATAGCCCTCGAGTAGCTTTCTGCGAAATTCAAAACAATCAATTAATCACGTTGTGAGCTTGAGCATCCATATCTCTCTCTCTAATTTCTATTTCTAATGTAAGACTAGCAGATTGGAGGTTAAGGCTGATGAACAGTGTATCCTCACCGCAATATGGGTCCTACTTCCACAGTCACCTTCAAAACCTAGGATACATTTTATAATCTCACGTTATAGCTTGTACATCAGGATCTTTTTTTAAAAAAATCAGTGCATTTTGTTTAATTTTAATGTGTTTCATTTTAGCTTAAATATTTATGGTTATTATATATATAAGTGCACGCACACACAAAGTACTTTTGAATAACCTTATTTTATAATGTCCCTCTGAGGGTCAGCAGTAAATTATGGCTTTACAATGCTAAAATCCAGGGTGTGATTTCCTACGATGGACAGAGCGCAAATAGCCCGTTGCGAAACTATGGAGTAAAGACAATTTTTCATAATGCTTGATAAATATAAATGATTTTTCTTCAATATCGTCACGTGGTCATTAGCTTGTTTTAAGCGTGTATTTACAAGGAAATACATGTTAAGGTATTTTAAACATAAATAAAGAACATATTTTAAAAGGGTGAGCGTTCAAATTCGAGTTTCATGCTTCGGACCACAGGTGTGCTCTCTAGTAGAATACTTTCCATTTTTTTCAATGAGGTATTTTACGAAAGTGGAATCAACCACAGCGTTGTATATTAAAAAAAAAAACAAGTGGCTGAGAAACTTGACTAATTTGGAATTTTTACATACACATCCATTGTAAACAGTGTACGTTCTAGTGAGCCGACGCAGTCCATCTGGAACATCGCAGAAGGAAGTCAGGTGGTCGCAAATATTGACCGTAGGGGTTGATTTCCGCCCAACAAGGACATCAGGGCAAGCTACAGGTGGTTTTCTATTTCTAGTAAATTAAGTGAGCCAGCGTACAAGTGAGATGCAGAATTTCTCTACATAAATTTTATACGTTTTCGATCAAGAACTACACTGCATTAGACATACATAATTTTGAACCAACAGACTAAAGAGAAGGCACATTACTAATGGCACCCACCGATAATTCTTGGACTCCTCTAATTAAATATGGAGATTTACCTCTCACTTTTATAACGAACACACGGCCCCAAAATGCGAAGCGCATTTTTTTTTTTTTTACACGAACAGCACGACAAACAATGAATCCTCAGGTTCGTAGAACTTCACGTTAAATACAACGTCACGCCCCACCTTATTTGTTGCCCCAAAATGCTTGCACCCAGTACTGAAGCGTGTTGAGGGGCGTGTTAATTTTGTGAGCGATCTAAAACATCTGGGTTATGATATCTGGGTCATAACAAAGGACATTCTTAGCTTTGTCTACGTGCTTGGCGTGATTGTGTAAGGTTAATAAGAAGCAGCTCGAACAAATGTTAGTTTTCTGTTTTCCTTAGGTGCATAATTTCACTTGTGACATGTAAACAAAAAGTAATGCGTGATTTATGCATGTATTATATGCTTCAAACTCAAGAAATTTGCTCAGGTGTCAGTGTCGTCACAAAGCATTACAAAAATAGTAAAAAGAGCAGGTTGTAGTTACAACACATACCTTTTCATAATTTGTAGCTCAAACTGTCTTGTAAGCAGAACTTTCATTTAAAGTGAAATATATAAATAAGAATATAGGGTTGAAACATAATTCAATTTCGATAGTAAGTTAATACATAATATTATATAGAGTAATACGAAAATATTTGAAGTTTTAAGCTCTTGTTCCGACAACAGTGGATGTAAATTTTATTTCATTTTATAATTAAATTTATTAACAAGTGAAGTAACTACAAACGTATATTTTAATGTGTTTGTGTTCGTATATTTGTACTGATATGGAAAACAAGTTTCAAATGTAAAAATCATGTACTTGTGTCTCGAAGGGAAAAAACGATATTTTCCTACAAATGGTCGCACACCTCTCTTGTATGAAGACGCATAACTGTATTACTTTTGTGGGTTTTTTTCACCATAAGTGTGTGAACTTTATAACCTTGGATGTCGTGACTAACTGATATTAACCAATCTAGTTAAGGGTCCCAGAATTTTAATCGCAAACCTGAAGGTCTGCGGTTGTGTTTATAACTTATAAATACTAACTGGATAATCGCATTAACCCGTTAAGATCAATAGTAAACTGTAACAGGGTGATGTATAAATGAATATTTGTTACTTATAAAGACAGACTTATGAGTGATTGAGTTTTGGTTTGTTATTATTTTGTATAATTCCGTGTGATATACGTTAAACACATATAATTAAAAAAATATATTAAAATAATACAGTATTAACGAAAACTTTCGTAAAATAAGCAAACACAATAATCAAGCGTTTAGAAGTTATTGTTTGTTTGTTTATTTTTAATTTCGCTCAAAGCTACTCGAGGGCTATCTGCACTAGCCATTCCTAATTTAGCAGTGTAAGAATAGAGGGAAGGCAGCTTGTCATCACCACCCACCGCCAACTCTTGGGCTACTCTTTTACCAACGAATAGTGAGATTGACCGTCACATTATAACGCTCCCAAGGTTGAAAGAGAAAGCATGTTTGATGCGACGGGGATTTGAACCCGCGGATTATAAGTCGATGCCTTAACCATCTGGCCACGCTGGGCCTAGAAGATATTGAGGCAATAGTGTAAAATTAAAGCAAAACAGAGCAAAATAAGTATAACACAATTATAAGATGATTGAGAAAGTTCACTTACACTTTGAAACAACGGTTATCAAGATATACTGAAATAAGGTTACGTTCTTAAAACTTTATATTTTTCATGTTAAATAACATTTACCATCTGTGCTTTGTCTTCTTAAGTGAGAAAACGTCGCTTTGGCCTTGAATGTTGTATAAGTCTTTACTAGATTACAGGGTGTCTTACGTCATTCGATTCCCTATGTTATAAGTACGTGATTTACTAATAACACGTCACTAAATTTTCCTTTTGATGTGAATTTTTACTTTATCAGTTGAGTTGTTCCAAGAACTAACTTTTAGACTTACAGTAATAACTAAACAAACAAATGTAGCGGATTTCTCAATCTATTTCAATTACATAAGAAGTCAAAGTCAAGGTTGATTAAAAAAAAAGAATCTCAAACCATGGGGAGGAAGTTAAAGAATATACAACCCGGTATACGTTAAAAGCGCATACCGTTTAAATAATTACTAATGTAAGTACCACGTACTTACTGGTAATACGATTATATCATAAAACGTAACTGTGTACCGTGTTACTCTCCGATGGCTCAGCGAAAAGCTTGATAGCTTATAACGATAAAATTCAAGGGTTTGATATCTGTTGTGGGAACAATACAGAGATCCCATTATGTATTTTTTTTTCCACGTAGCAACAAACAAATATATCGTAATTTCAATACACGCACACATACCCCCCCAGTCGTTCAGCGGTATATCTGAGGACTTACAACGCTAAAATCGAGGTTTCGATACCCGTGGCGGGCAGAGCACAGGTAGCCCATTGTGTAGCTTTGTGCTTAATTAACAACAACACGCAGGCGCACAGATATACTATCATTTAAGTAAACTATTTTTTTAGCATATTAAATTAAAAGGAAGGACAGCATGAAGTTTACATTGTACATCAAACCTTGGATGGAATATAATTAAATTAGTTTGGTGGATATTTGTTTTTGGGAGTATAATTGATATTTGTTTATCTACTTCCTTCCCTTCTCGGTGGACCCAACAGATAGCTGGACGTGGCTTTGCTATAAGAAAACACACACATACACACACACTCTTCCTTTCTATACAGAATTAAATCTAATTATGTATAAACCATTACTGGTTTGGTTTGAATACCGCGCAAAGCTACACGAGGGCTATCTGGTCCCCAGTTTAGCAGTGCAGTACTAAATGGAAGGCAGTTAATCATCACCACCCACTGCCAACTGTTGAGCTATTCTTTTACCAACGAATAGTGGGATTGTCGTCACATTATAATGCCCCCATGGCTGAAATGGCGAGCATGTTTGATGTGACGAGGATTCGAACCCGCAACCTTCAGATTACGATTCGAACGCCTTAACCATCGGCGATGCTGGGGTTGAGTAGAATGTGATACAAGTAACCATGCTTAAACAACATTATTAGACTTTTTAACCTGATATATTTTGGATTTTAGGCGTGTGTTTGTTATTCTTGGTTTAGTACAAAGTTACACAATGGGATATCAAGGCTGTGTCCACTATGGGAAATCGAACCTTGGAATTAAGCGCTATAAGTAGGTAAAGCTAGAACAAAGTCAAGTCATTATTTACAGAAAAACTTCAGCTTTGCAAATATTGACGATCTTGAGTGTCCAAAAAATTTCCGATTTTAGATGATACCAAAGTCAAGGTCCAGCATGACCAGGTAGTTAGAGCACTCGACTGGCAATCTAATGGTCGCGAGCTGGAATCTTCATCTCGCGAAACATGCTTGCCCTTTCAGCCGTGGAGTCGTTATAATGTACGGTCAATCCCACTATTCATTGGTTAAAGAGTAGCCCAGTAGTTGGTGGTTGAATGGTAATGATTATCTACCTTCCTTCTACTCCTTCACTGCTAAATTAGGAACGGCTGGCGACAGATAGCCCTCATGTAGCTTTGCACGAAATTGAAACCAAACCAACCAAACATAGACAATCCACTGCTACATTTGATGATCAATCACTCATTGTTCTTCTGTTTCTTGTGAAGAGAAAAAACAAAACAAACAACATTACTAGACGTTTTGACTCAAGTGACATGTAGAAAGATGAGACAAAGTAAATGAAAATAGGAACGTCTATTTATTTTTAAGCGCTTCTATGAGTAACCGAGAGCAATGATTTAATATTATATGTGAACCGTATACCGTATCATATTGATATAGTGAGTTAGTGGGTGGACAATTAATTGGAGAAAAAAAAAAACCTCCCTTTTTCACCATAGATAATGCCTGGAAGTGCTATCAATCACATGCAAGGTCGGCTATTAGAGCCTGCGTGAAAGATACGTGTCTATGTTTAGTCGCTTGCTACAATGTTTACTTAAAATAATTCAAGTTTGTTTGTGAATGAACACAAAGGTGCACATTGAGTTGTCTTTGCTGCATCTATCGGTAGCTACACGTTATATATTATTATACGCATGTTTTACGGTACAATTAAATTGCTATTTCTTATCTTGGGAGTAAAAATCGTGAAAATAAAACATCAAGCAACTATATTGATCGTGATAACTTAACCCATATGTAAAATTGTAATAGTTGAGGACTTGTCGGGTATAATAATAGACAATAAAACAAGATTGACTTCCTTAATGTCGTATCCTTTAAATGCCATTTTGACAATATCCGACACCGCCAGCTGACCACAAGATTTCCCTCATTATAAGAGTAGTTCAGATTATACAGTTCTAGTTTGTATGAATCAAAAGCACGCGGCACGAGAAAGTAACATCATAATATTAATAAACGCCAAGTAAGCCTAACCTGACTTTTCCCTATTCGTCCTTGTAAATAAAACGTAACGTTTTCGTATATCTTTGAAGTTTTATAATAATAATTTCTGTTCCTAATTCTGTTTATATAAATCGTAATTATGACATCTTTATTTATATCTTCCTTTCAAGATAAGTGTGATTATTACGCAGTTATGCTATTAACTTCCATTATTTCTTGTTACCAATTATTGGTCTATTACGATATGATACTCTGTATCATGGTTGAAAAACAAATGACGTAATTCAGTAACAAATACTCACAATAATAGCGCTGCTGGTTACTCAGTTTTCACTTCACACACAGCTCTGATGATTACAATAGTTTTACTCCATTGCTAATATTACAATATAGCCATCCCATCACCATTGGTTACAATGTTTAAATCCATCTCTTCTATTGGTATTCACCCTCAACGTTTAGTAATAAACAGATTTCCGCACTACTTTTGAACAGGAATAAACACTCGTATGTGCTATAAATCGCAATTAATTTTTGTAAGTTATTAATCTTAATACCATTTTAAGTTATTATATAATGACACTCGACACTATTAAATACTAAAGGACAGTTATTCCCTCACCCTAAAATCCACTGTATAAGTAATGCTATAACCAAGGGTGGATTTAATGTTGTGTGTGCCCAGAGGTTAATTTTACATAGAATAAAATTATCAATGGGCTCTCATTGAGACCATGAGCCATGGAGCTAAGCCCCCTCTAGTCCCTACCTAAATACGCCACAGACTAAATAAAGTAACAAAGAAAAGTATTATGGCCTAACTTAGTTTTTCATTTCATTTCTTTCTATCAATTTTTCTCTTCCCCTGTCCGCCCATAAATATGCAAGAGGAAATGTTCCTCCATATATGTGCTCTAATCGGGGCCAACTATGGTTATTATTAATTAGTTGACCGTACATGTGTAAACCGTGCAATCCAGTCTATGCAGAGTCTCTTCAAACGAGGAAAAAGAAATTCGATGAATCACCATTTCATGATTTTTCTTAATCCAGTCAGTCAGATAAATGACAATTAACCGAATCGTGCGTTCCTGTCACGAGAAGTGTGTCGCTACTGCACGATTCTTGTTTATGACCATCAGACCTCAATCTATCCGCAGTGGAAACTGGTGGTATTTGGTGAAGGTTAAGTCACACCCATTGCCTTGTTCGCTGCACCCTGATTGAAACTATTAACTACACAACAGGATAGAGTAAATAAGTCTATCTGTCTGCCCTTTCACCCACAGTTATGCTTGTCTATTTAACTTTCTCTTCATATGTGTCGCAATATTAAATTTCTACTTCATTTCTGGCTATCACGTTGGTTATTTATAACACGAAACTAGTGGTATCTATTTGACTGTTCTCTTGCCTGTCTGTCTGTATATGTGAGTGTTTTTTGTTTTGCCATATGAGTCATCGGTCTTCCCTTGTTACAAGTAGCACTGCATAATCAAGATGGATAACAAATAGATAAACCTGCTTGAAACTCGAAACATTAATAGCCGTTATGCTCATGTGAGTTCTCATGTTCAAGAAAGCTTTGTTTTCTTTTGCGAACATATATGGAATTAGTGTCTTGTATATTGAAAAAGGAAATCCTATATTTTACTAATAATTTTGACAAGCTGAGTTTTGTGTTACTTGTTATGTTACATGATACAAATCGTGAGTTTCATTCTCAAAGTATGCTAAACTTAATCAGGTTATTCCATAGAAGTGATTGTCCTGCATCACATTCGTATACTGCTTTATTTTTGCATTTTGTTTCGTTAAAAATTATGGGTTTTTTTTCGTATTCTCCGCTTTTATTAGACATGTGAACCTGTAAAAGTACCTGTATGTCCTCGTGTTTGTCCCAGTTGGCACTGATGTCTCACAAGTACCGGTTTTCGTAAAAGCTGTATTCATAGATATTACTTTTGCATATTGTATAGATGCAAACCGGGAAACGCGTTCCTTATTGGGGTTCTTCCAAAATTAAGGAAATTACTTTGGTTAAAGAGATAGTTAAATTCAATAAGAAAAATTCCGTTCATGTTTCATATATGTATATATGTATATTTTATTGTAGTTTTACATTCTCGTATATATACAGCAATTGTTTGTTAGATGTATCTTAGTAAATACGTTTATGACTAACATTTTATGCTTTGAGAATTTCTCTACCCAAGTTAACACATTGTCTCATCTTTTAATGTCATTCACATGGTTATTCATATTTTATATTATTACGTCCTTAGCCTGAATTATTTTAAAAAACTAAATAGTGTTACATTTCGAACAACTGCTCTGGATTATAAAGTTAGAATCTTTAGTTATATTAAAATTATTTCTTATTTTGACAAAGAATAAAGGTAAAAAAACGCCAGTTTTATTATAACTTTTATATTAGCTTTGTTTCTTTGTGTTCTTGATTTCGTGCAAACATTTTCAAGGGTTATATACGCTAGTTGTCCCTAATTTAGAAGTCATAGAGTAGAGGAAAGACAGCTGGCCAACATCATCCACCGCCAACTCTTGGGCAACTCTTTATCGACAAAAAATAGGATTGGTCGTAACATGATAAATCCCTTACAGTTGAATAGGTGAACAAACTGCAAGTCCTCTAACCATTAGGTCGCTCCACTAGCGACAGTGTGAATCGCAGGAAGTGTTTCAATGGAGAGCTTATGACTGTAATGTTTACTGATAATTGTTATTATTTCATTTTAAATTGCTGACTTTGTTTCTGGTTTAACTATTTTTCAGTCGCCCAGCAGGAACGCTGGGCCAAAGAAGTGTTACATTATTTCTAATTATATCGTAAAGGGTAACAGACAGCTTATAATATGCGTAGATATTTTAATCACTATTACAAGTATTTATATGTGTCAAAAACAGTCTATTAAATCATTGGATGTATTAACCTGTTAGGCTACAGGTTTATCCTTTCTCTTGCACGTTGTATACACGTGTAGGAAACATATACTTACACCTCAACCAGTTTTCTGCTAATTCGTTTTACATTTCTTTCGCTACGTGTTCGAATTCTGCTCATGGCATCATCTATACCATGTAATTTAACCTCAGGGGGGTGTAAGTACATGCTGCCTTACCATCCTCGACCTACAGTACTGATCTCATATCAAACTGTATAATATTGTAAATTTAAATTAATCAACAAGCGCAAATAAAAAAAAAAGTCGAAATTCCTAAAGGCAAAGGTGTAAACAGAAACTCTTATGCACTCTTAAAGTTATGTCCGAAAAACTAGGACTGCCATCACTCAATATTCAGGTGGGCATCTTGTTTCCTTTGCCCAGAAACATTTACATATTTAATGATTTTCATAAGCAACTAATTTTGGCTTCCAGAATTGATACGTAGAACTTCCTATAGTCCAGAGTAAAATGGGAATATCTGCGCTTTTGGCTAAGAAATGCAATTACGTATATATTATAGGTGATTAAAAACTACATTAACTGTTGTTGTTTTTTTTTCGTTAATGCTGTTGTTGTTTGGCAAGCACACAGCTACACAAAGCCCACAAGGGGTATCGAAAACTCGGTTTCTAGCAATACAGGTCTACAGACATCCTACTGTGCCACTAAATTAAATCGATTTTTTACGTGTTTCATCTTTGTTTTGTGTTTCCACCTTTCTCTGACTATTTATATGCTAATTTATTTCGTAAACTAATAGGAATCCACTATTGTTAACCATCGGGTTGAAAGGAAAGATCATTCTGTCTTTTACTTACCGTTAAACGTCTTTAACTTGTTTAATTATTACTTTTCTCATTATTTTCTGTTAAAAGATCTCAAAATACATTGTAATTAGTAGTGTTAGCTGAATAGTACACTTGCTTGACAAATATCATGTTCAATCGAATGAATTATTTCTGTTCAACACAGTATAAATATAAATTTTCTTTCTTTTCTTTCTGAAGAATTCTTCCAAGCCTTTTTTTTCTCCTTGGCTCGTTCTTCCTAAACCTTATTTCAATTATATAATCCACATAGAAACCACAAAAATCATTGAAAATGAAATAATTTATAAGTTCTAAAAGTAGCAATATTTGTTTGGTTTGGTTTTTACAGGGCATTTTGAATTATATTTGGTTTTTATTGTTACAAGTATACTTCTAAGCGTATAATCATAACAGTGACTCGTAGTTTTATAAAGTTTGGTAGCCATATATTTCTCTGTTCTTGAGCTAAAGCAACGTTAAAATACAAAACATAAAACATACATCGCCTTATTCTTTAGCTGATGAGCAGAAAATACGGCTTCATAAAAAAAATAAAATAAATCGCAAATACAATCAAGTCTTCATTAGTTGGTTCTGAATAAATTTGTATTAATGTTTAATTTTATCTGAAAAATATTTTAACTGGTTATATAGTCATTTATAGTATTTTTGAAATCGATGTCTCTGCTCGTTTATTTTAGTTCAAAGTCTGACAACAGACTATCAGCATTCTGTCCACCACGGGAAATCGAATTTCGAATTTGAGTATTGTAAACCAAAAAGCTTACCGTTGACTCACTGGGAAAAATAATTTTTTTATTATGCAGCATGTAAAAGTAATATTAGAGAAACACCTTGTGGACTTTTTAAAACAGTTGATGGAATCTGAAGTTTCATCACAACTCTAAGAGTATAAACATATTTCCCTACATAGTTTTTCCTAAAGATACGAGTAACGTTAAATGGCAGTCGGTGCATTTGTGGCAAAGCCATTCCCATTTTTCTACTGCCCAGAGGGAAAACAACCTTTTAGCAGCACCTCACGCTCACCACCTACGCCAAGAGATTGAGAGTAACTCTTATAACGCTCCCACGAATTAAAAGACGGGTACATTTGTTTGTATAATATGGACTTGAACGGGACTCGCCAGGTCCGACATCTGAAACTCAACCACTAGGCTAATTCTTACATTTTTAACCAGTCTCTAAAAATTTACAATCGTTTTCAATAATTGTTATCGTATTTACAGTATTTTTTATGCAAATGACCGTTTCAAATAACAGGATAACATCACAGTTTTCTACCCTTATACCAGCGTAACACGTGTACAAATATTCTGAGCGACTTAAAATTGTTTATTTGAAATAAGCGTTTCACCGTCTTAATTCTTCCAGACTTGAAGATCAACGTGCTACTGCTGAGGTGTGAAACACAATGTTTATGTTGTTGTTTACTGCTGAGGTGTGAAACACAATGTTTATGTTGTTGTTTACTGCTGAGGTGTGAAACACAATGTTTATGTTCTTGTTCTCAAAAAGAAGAAGAAGAAGAAAGATATATTTATATTATATAAGGCAATAGGAAATGTCAAAAAATAATATTTTTTCTTCGGTTTAAACAGCTTTGGAGAACACTTACTGTCCACAAGATGCTATTTTAGTATGTTTCTAAAATTTCTTTCACATTCTATACAATCAGTTAAAACATTTTGAGACACTACATAAAATCCACATTATTCAACATTAAACATTTTCTCTTCAAGAAAGCTTTTTCTTCTTCATTTTGGTTTATGGTAAAGTGACGTTTTTGTTCTGTTTCAATTTCATACTTTTCGTTGAAATACTTTCCTAATAACAAAAACTAACTGTACATTAGGTCATCCGAATGGTAGGCGGAAACGACAAAACAGTTTCTAAGAACCGTGCGCATACATATATGCATTTTGTTCAAATTAACGTAGCTGAGGTTGTCCAAAGTAGCAGTATTTGGTGATGTGTAAACAGATGTAGAACCAGTCATCCGAGAGCAATAAATGTCAGTGGAAGAATAATATAGGTGTGAGTCCTCGAAAGTGAGTCACCGAAAACAACAGCTACCCTAAAACCACAAGTGGCCACGTCATTGTTATCAGTTTTAACAAAATATAGAAATGAGAGATGTTGGATAAATCAACATCTCTACAATATTTAAAGATATCGATCGAGGCCTAATTAGGAGATACCTGAATGTCAATAGAACACAGAATTCCAAATGCCCTTTTAACCACGACTAAACAACTAGTTGAATGCTCTAGGGTTTCATTAATAACTACAGCTATTAATCATGAAATACTTGCATTACTCACCTTCCGAGAGAAATAAGTTGTTGCTTTTTTCAAATTTTCTTGTTCTAATCGAATACCCTTATATTTCACAGTGTTATATATTTTTTCTTTTCACGTTCAGCTTCGGTCACCCAAATAGATACCAGCCTTTTGCATAACTCATGAAAAATTCGCTAGAGTAACCCACTTCTCTCATTCTCCTTTTAAAGTTTCTATCCTCGTTTTAAAGCTTTCCACTAAGCATTAACTGCATAAGAAGTTACCTTACACCTGTTAACTTGAATTATCAAAACATCGCTGAATAAGTAGTTACTTTACACCTGTTAACTTGATTATCAAAATATCGCTGCATAAGTAGTTACCTCAAAACTGTTAATTTGCATCATCAAAACGTCGCTGCATCAGTAGGTACTTTCCCCTGATAACTTGTATTATCAAAACATCGCTGCGTAAGTAGTTACTTTACACCTGTTAGCTTGCATTATCAAAACATCGCTGCGTAAGTAGTTACTTTACACCTGTTAACTTGCATTGTAAAAACAACGCTGTAAAAGTAGTTACCTCACCTATTAACTTGCTTTATCAAAACATCGCTGCATCAGTAGGTACTTTACACCTGTTAATTTTCATTATCCAAACAACTCTGCGTAAGTAGATAGTTTACACCTATTCACTTGCATTATAAAAACATCGCTGCATAAGAAGTTACCTCAAACCTGTTAGCTTGAATTATCAAAACATCGCTGCATAAGTCGTTACTTTACACCTGTTAATTTGCATTATCAAAACATTGCTGCACATAAGTAGTTACTTTACACCTGTTAACTTGCATTATCAAAACATCGTTGCATAAGAAGTTACCTCTGACCTGTTAGCTTGCATTATGAAAACATCGCTGCATAAGTAGTTACTTTACACCTGTTAAAGTTTATTATCAAAACATCGCTGCATTAGTAGTTTTTTACACCTGTTAACTTGCATTATCAAAATATCGCTGTATAAGTCGTTACTTTGCATCTGTTAACTTGCATTCTCAAAACATTGCTACATTAGTAGTTACTTTACACCTGTTAACTTGTATTATCAAAGAAAGTTGAAAAGCAATAAACAGGATACCTTCGATAAAAACAAAACTTCAAACTCGAATCTTCTCTTTGATTTCTGATAATAGTATTTAACATCACACTGACCACGAGTCGTAGAATTAGCCTACAGTACCGGTATATTTACTTTTTATTTTTTTTTTAACGGTTCATACTGCCATTTTTTCAGTTACGAGGAATATCTATGGTGTCAGGAGTCTTTTGATAAATACCTATTAAATTTTTCACTACTTCTTCAGTTGTATTTTCAGGATTTTAGAGTAAATCTTGTCAGGAAGAGGAGGTTTATTTTCCATTTTCGACCAGCTTTTCAAGTTTTCTAAAACAGTATCTGTTGAAAAGAATTTAATGAAAATTTCTCGTCACGTTTGGAGAAACTGCCCAACCTGAAGATCTCCTCTTCTTAATTAAAATACTATTAAAGAGTTTAGCACCTCAGCA
>NW_027467826.1:0-24751 GCF_004210375.1 Tachypleus tridentatus
AAAATGTAGTCTCTTTATAGAAAACTTAGGTTTTTGTGTAAGTAATTAGCTACCATTAAAATGTAGTCTTATAGAAAACTTTTGTATAGTTTCTGTTAGTGTAAGCTACCAGCTGTACTGTAAGCCAATAGTCCTATAGAAAACCTTGAAAATAGTTTTGTGTAAGCACTAGCTACCATTAAAATGTAGTCTCTTTATAGAAAACTTTGTATTAGTTTTGTAAAAGCTAACGAGGCTACTATTAAAATGTAGTCTCTTATAGAAAACTTTAGTATAGTTAGTTGTGAAAAGTAACTAGCTACCTATTAAAATAGTAGTCTTATAGAAAACTTTGTATAGTTTGTAGTAATACTAGCTTCATGAAAATGTCTCTTATAGAAAACTTTGTATAGTTTTTGTGTAAGTACTAACTACCATTAAAATGTAGGTTCCTCTATAGAAAACACTATACTTTTGTGAGTGCTAACTACCCTTAAAATATCATTTCAATTAGATTCATTTATAAATCAAGTTTCATAATGTATGTACCCAAACATAATGCAGTGTGGTTATGTTTTGTTGATATGCACAAGTTGTATTTGTACTCTGTAGATGTATAGCTATGGTTAGGGAGTGACTGGACAGACTTCACCACATGAGAAAGACCCTGTGTGTAAGTATGACGTAAATAGAAAACTGTGGATTTATCTTCATCAGAATCCTAACAGAAGCATAGAGAATTTGGCATGGTTACATCTACTGTGGTAATAAAATAATTGTTATGTGACAGTATATAACTTGTTACTGTTGAAACCTTAATAGATAAACAGTTGTCTACAGAGACTTGGATGTAGTTGAAAAGAATTGCTCTTCGCTGATAGCCAATTTGTATTTCTTTCATTCTGTTTTGTCTGTTAAAATGTTCAGTTATTTTGCTTTTTTGACATCAGAGAAATATAAATTATATAAATATAAATTTTTCATCGTGTGGATGTTTTAATTCTCTCACACAAAGTTTGCCCATTTTAATTTCCAGTTTTCAAACTTTAGGACAACTTATGCTAGGTATTGAGTAGACTTGTTTATGGTAAACTTAAATGTATCGGCCAGCCTGGTTAGGATAATTTGTGGTTAAATCTATTTAACCAAAAGGAAGACACAGGAATAAATATGTCTACATGATGAGTACTGTATTATTTTTGTGTGTACCACTGTATAGAACAGTTCTATAATCTATATGTCTGAACTTGTACCACTGTTTGTTCTCTGAATTACTTTACCGTAATGTTCTATAAAGGTGTTATGATTGAAGTTTACTGAAAATTCAATATAGGGAATGTTATCATAAATAGGTGCTTGTACTTGATAAATAGGTTTAACATGAACAGATTAACTCTGAAAATGGGTAAGCTGTTATTATCATAATTAGGTGCTTATAGTTAAGTATGTTTAACAGAAACAATATTTTGAAAATAGATAAAGCTGTTAACACAAATGGGTTCTTTTAGTAGACAAGCAGCATTGAAATTCTTTCACATAAATTACTGTACATAATTGTCAGTCTATAGATGTCTGTGAGTAGTTTTCTAATGTTATTTGTAATTTTCTCTGAAAAAAATTCATCAGGTCCAAGCAGCTGCTGCAAAGCAAAAAAAAAAGCAATCCAGAAAACGAAAGTTTCTAAAGTAGTAAGTTGAGGAAAAGTGTGTTTATCTTACCCTTGTAAGTAACAGTAAGTTGAGGAAAAGTGTGTTTATCTTATCCCTTGTAAGTAATAGTAAGTTGAGGAAAAGTGTTTATCTTACCCTGTAAGCAATAGTATGTTGAGGAAAAGTGTGTTTATCTTAACCCTGTAAGTAATAGTAAGTTGAGAGGAAAGTGTTTATCTTATCTTGTAAGTAACAGTAAGTTGAGGAAAAGTGTTTATCTTACCTTGTAGGCAATAGTAAGTTGAGGAAAAGTGTGTTTATCCTTACCTTGTAAGTAATAGTAAGTTTGTGAAAAGTGTTTATTTTACCTTGTAATTAACAGTAAGTTGAGGAAGTGTGTTTATCTTACCTTGTAAGTAATAGTAAGTTTGTGAAAAGTGTTTATTTTACCTTGTAGTGAACTAACCTTTATCTATCAGCAGCTCCTACTTTGATAATTTGTAAAATAAACTAACCTTTATCTTCCAGCAGCTCCTACTTTGATAATTTGTAAAATAAACTAACCTTTATCTTCCAGCAGCTCCTACTTTGATAATTTGTAAAATAAACTAACCTTTATCTATCAGCAGCTCCTACTTTGATAATTTGTAAAGTAAACTAACCTTTATCTTCCAGCAGCTCCTACTTTGATAATTTGTAAAAAAAGATAGCTTTAGTGTAAAATTTGTGTAAAACTAACCAATTTAATATTTTGAAAAGTTAAAAAAAATCTTTAAACAACTTTTCCAAAATGCAAGATAGAAGTTATTATAATAAATAAATAACACATTTTTGATTTTCTGATAAGTTCTCTCTTTGATAGGTTTTGTTCAACCTGAGTAACTCGTTGAAGGTACCAAAAAAAAAAAAAATGACTAGAAATAAATATTTAAATGAAACCTGGGACACATGCTTAAATGGTTCTGTGTTTTCATGTACACAGATGTCAACATCTTAATATAAAAATAGTACTTTTCATGTCATAACACAGAAGTCAACGTCTTAATATAGAAGTAGTACTTTTCATGTCATAACACAGACGTCAACATCTTAATATAGAAGTAGTACTTTTCATGCCATAACACAGACGTCAACATCTTAATATAAAAGTAGTACTTTTCATGTCATAACACAGATGTCAACATCTTAATATAAAGTAGTACTTTTCATGTCATAACACAGAAGCCAACATCTTAATATAGAAGTAGTACTTTTCATGTCATAACACAGACGTCAACATCTTAATATAAAAGTAGTACTTTTCATGTCATAACACAGACGTCAACATCTTAATATAGAAGTAGTACTTTTCATGTCATAACACAGACGTCAACATCTTAATATAGAAGTAGTACTTTCATGTCATAACACAGACGCCAACGTCTTAATATAGAAGTAGTACTTTTCATGTCATAACACAGACGTCAACATCTTAATATAGAAGTAGTACTTTTCATGTCATAACACAGACATCAACATCTTAATATAAAAATAGTACTTTTCATGTCATAACACAGACGCGTCAACATCTTAATATAAAAGTAGTACTTTTCATGTCATGTAATTTGTAATCAATTAGGATGTTTTGTGTATTTGTTTATATATATAACATAAAGTTTATACACATTGTGCAATTAAATATGGATAAAACATCAGAGTATATAAAACTGTTATGGTGAAGTTATTCATAGCATCCCTACTCTCATAACAAAAGAAAAATGATCAATAACTAAGAATTATGTAGGAGAGTATATGTATCTTCATGTACATAGGGAGAGTGTATGTATCTTCTTACAAAATGAGGAGAGTGTATGTATCTTCATGTACGTAGGAGAGTGCACGTGATCTTCATATATGTGGGAGAGTGCACGATCTCTCATGTAACACGTAGGGAGAGTGTCTGTCTCTTTCATCCGTGAGGAGAGCATATATGTAGTTGAGTGTATCTGTGTTTATATGTAGTTGAGTGTATCTGTGTTTATATATGTAGTTGAGTGTATCTGCAGTGTATATATGTAGTTGAGTGTATCTGTGTTTATATGTAGTTGAGTATATCTGTGTTTATATGTAGTTGAGTGTATCTGTGTTTATATATGTAGTTGAGTGTATCTGTGTTTATATGTAGTTGAGTGTATCTGTGTTTATATGTAGTTGAGTGTATCTGTGTTTATATGTAGTTGAGTGTATCTGTGTTTATATGTAGTTGAGTGTATCTGTGTTTATATGTAGTTGAGTGTATCTGTCTTTATTTATGCAGTTGAGTGTATCTGTCTTTATGTATGCAGTTGAGTGTATCTGTCTTTATGTATGCAGTTGAGTGTATCTGTCTTTATGTATTCAGTTGAGTGTATCTGTCTTTATGTATGCAGTTGAGTGTATCTTTATTTATAGAGGATGTGTATACAAGTTAATTTATAAAGTTTATGTATATATCTTTATTACTTTTCATCAACTTGACTGTGGTATTGAATTTGATATTCAGAACTCCATTTCATGGCTAATCATGAAATAAGTGAAATTATTGTTTATATTATTTGTGTTAATTTGTTCGTAAGTACATTGATCATGTAACATTGTTGTAACTTGTTTTGTTTAAACAAAGAAGGCAAAAGAAACTCTAAGGCCCAGCTTCTACCTTGGCTATGAGTGCTGTCATAGATTCTGCTGCCATTACCACAGTAACAGACATTACTGTCAACGTAACTTCAAGCAGGAGTGGTGGGTCCAGATCTCAGGTAAGCATTTCATCTAATTTTCTGAACCTTAAAGATTTGCTTTCTAAAGTCATGTCATTAATAGTTTTGTATGAGTTTAAACCATACTTTCCAGGTTTTAGTTAAAGTAAACACTAATTGTACACAAGTCTTAAATTGCAATGTTTTCCTAGTGACAGAGCAATGTCTGAGAGCTTTTCACTTTAGAGATCTAGTTTGAATACCTACAAAGGGAAGAAGCAGAGATGATTCATTGGGTAGCTTTGTGCAAAATACTGATCATGTAATAAATTGCAGTACTCTTTAATACTTAACAAGTTTATCAAATCTTTTGTTACCTGAGGTGAATATTTTGGATGTTATTAGTAAAATAAATCTGAAGTTCCTTTAAACACAGAGAATGACATGTAAAACAAAACTGTTTAGTCTTTAGAGTCCTACAAAAGACTTCTATAAATGTACAGTATATTTATTTCATTTTTTTGTAATGAAGATTCAGTCCCTTTTATTGTTTTGGTCTTCTTCATATGAAAATGGATTTCAAAATTTTCTGAGGATTTGGTTGATTGAAGGAACCATATTTTTAGATAAACTGTCATGTACCCCCCCCCCTGGTGTTTAGGTTTATACAATATTTAAACTGTGAAGCCTCACCTTTTTCTGTGACTTTTGTAATCTGTAGAAAACCAGCTGTTACATTAATGATAAAATCCATCATTTTTAGTACTTCACGGGGTATAAGTAAACATGCCTACTAAATTTAACACTCCAAAGCTTAATAGAAATTATTTGTTTGTAAGGAAATTGTATACTCGACTTCATTGGTAAAATGAGAGATTAGAAAAACCAAATAAAATATAGTTTATAAATTACAAAATTTAATGCATAGTTAAAGTACAATATACAATATAACTGTATTTTCTCTAAGTTCTTGGGATTTTTTTATAACTTGTGCAATTCTGTAAAGTGCAGATGAAAAGGTTTAATTGCATTTGTTACATCTGTGTGGTGTAGCAAGCATGTAACAAAATTAACCTTGAAGAAGCTTTTTTTTCCTGAATATTATTGCTTCATGTTAAATATTCAATATTTGTGTTAGTGGTGATTTTTGATGGTCACTTTTGTCTTTCTGCCTGGCTTAATTATGTAAACCAGAATGGTGATTTTGATATTGAATGTGAATTATTCATATAGGTTTAACAATTACATTTTTAGGAGAAATTTTTTAAATGTCTAATATTGGATTTTGGTTGTCTGCTTTCAGAGTAGTCCAAAGCAAGGTCATCCTGCAGTTTCACGCCAGCTTGTGAGGAGCTTATCCATGCCTACATCAACACAAAATAACATTAACAATAATCTCAGTGGGCTGTCGCTTGCTGTGTCTTCTACAGCTACAACACCCATTCTGAACTCTCCTCAGAAACACGCACTTGATGCTACCTCCAAAGCTCTTGTGTCTCCAAATATAATATCTGCTCCTAAACTCTCCACCTTGATGTCGGTAACTGCAACAGGTCTTCCTCATAATGGTGGAAGTAATTCTCGCCCTCCATCTCAAGGGTCAAGTCAGTCTCTTCCTAGTCCCAAGACTGTTATAGCCAATGTTAATGCAGCTCAGTTTATGGGTGTCACCCAACTGCAATCAGTGGTTTCTACTGGTGATCAGCCTTTGTCTTCTCCTCTGACATCTTCAACACCACCATCAGGATTAACAACCATGGACATGAAGCCATCTTCACCAGCCTTTGTTGGTCAGCCCCCTGTTTTACAACCAGTATTCAATCAAAATCTTCCTGGCATGGTGAACCTGACATTTCCTACAGCTGCCAGAGGAACAGCTACTGCTGGTTCAAGAAGAACCAGTGGCACTTCTGCTACTCATTCAGTACCTACATCAAGCACTCTACAGAACCTACAAACTATTGTAGTGAAACAGGAAGCAGGTGGGAAGTCCAACTCTTCTGTTGCTACTCTTCCTATCCTGGCTACAGGAACTGCAGCCAGTACAATGAGATCAGTGGCAAATGTATCTAAACCCATGGTGGCTCGTCTGGTGTCAGGGTCTCAGATGGTCTCCTTGGGCAGTTTAGTACCAGCCTCTGCTGGTCTTGTGACTAGCCAACCAGGAATGGCTCCTGCTGGAGCTTCTACCATTCACATTCAAGGAAACAGCTTTGTTCGTCCAGTAGGAGCCGCAGCTCAGCTTAACGTACTTCAGACTAATCAGCTAGCTACTGCTGGAGTTAAGTAAGTATAGGAGAATTCTCAGGTAGCTGCTGCCAGAATTGCCAAGTAAGTATAGGAGAATAATCAGCTAGCTGCTCCCAGAGTTAAGTAATAAGAATAATCAGCTAGCTGCTCCCAGAGTTAAGTAAGTATAGGAGAATAATCAGCTAGCTGCTCCCAGAGTTAAGTAAGTATAGGAGAATAATCAGCTAGCTGCTGCCAGGGTTAAGAAAGTATAAGAGACTAATCAGGTAGCTTATGCTAGGGTTAAGTAAGCACAGGAGACTAATCAGGTAGCTTCTACTGGAGTAAAGTTAAGTATAGGAGAAAGTAGAAGTGTGTGTTTTTTTAATTACTCAGTCTTATCATATTTTATTTAATCTAATAGTTCTTGTGATATCAACCCAAGAAACAAACCATGTGTCTGTAAGGTGAAAAAATTCACAGTGAAAAGTCATAAATATACAGGTTGAATACTTTCTGTACAACTCATAATGTAGCAGGTAACAGTAAACTTAAATTAACAAATGTTATTTTCTCATTAATGATACAATGAATTATTTTGTCCTTTGTTTTCAGATTGGTCATTAGACAAATAACAATATTACATGACTTTCTCTTAATTTCTAATTTTAATTTAAAGGTTTATTTATTTTTTACTTTAATTTTGGTCTGTTTGTCTATTTCTTCCTTGTCATTAAAATGTTTAATGTGACTAGAAATTCACAATTTAAGATGTACTTTAAAGTAGCTAAATAATACTTGTGTTGAGCTGAACAGACAGTAACTTCTTTGTCACTTATACCAGTTTCACTGATACTGAGTTTCTTTCTCTTGGTTTTCTATACTTAATAATTGAGATGCCTTTATAACTTTATACAAACCCTGAAATGGCACATTTAACCTCTGTTAGAATTTATTACTTTTCTATAATTTATTTAGGTTAAACAGATTGACTTTAATGACTCAAGGGTCAAATGCAACAACGACATCTCTCTCTCCAAACGTCTTGATTTCCCAGCCAAAGCTTCTATCTGTTACTCAGGGACAGTTGGGACTACTGCAGGCTGCCCAACTTGAAGCCATAAACTCTGCTACACAGGTTACTCCTATTCCTATACCCACATCTCACAGTTCCAGTCCAGCAAAAGCAGCCAACTCTTCAGGGCCCTCCAGCAGTGTGGCCACCAGTCCATTGCCAGGAAAGCCTTCTCAAACCCTTGTTATGTCTCCCAAAGGAACAAATCAGTTTGCAGCTGGTGGAACCTCAGTTTCTTTAGGCTCATCGCTACCCAGTGTAATATTTGCCACAAGTTCCCCTGGTTCTTCATCTGCTGTAGTGTTTGGTGAGTTTGCTCTTACTTTGGTTAGAGGTAGTTGTGAGCAGTTTTTTGTAAGATTACAACACTTTTGAATTTTAGACTAAACCTACATAAATAAACACCCTGGTTAACCTAGTTTATTTTGTCTCTGTACATGAGCTTGTTTTGTGTTTCAGCTTGCCAGGGGTCTCTAAAAACTACACAAACTTACATGATGGCTGCACCAGGAGCTCCTCCAGCTGTTATAATGGCCACTGCAGCCCAGCAGGGGATTCGAGGAGCAGCTGTCACCCCTCTTAATGTCAAAGCTCTTCAAGGCATCAAAGTGATCCCTATGTCTCAGACTGTAGCACCAGTCAAAGGATGTAAAGGTCAGCCTCTGTTTGCTAGGATCATTACCCCCTCTGGTGGAATAGCACTCCATCCAACAGGTACTGTTACAGCTGGTTTAGGACAGCAAATGACAGGTTCGGCAGCTGTTAGCATTGTTCAAGGCCTAGGACCTCTGCCTATGCAGTCGTCATCATCTCTTGTTGTATCACAGAGTTGCTCTCCTGGAAAGTCAACAGCCAATACCCTTCCTGCAACAATTAGCCAACCATTAGTTGTTCAACCAACTGCCAGTTCCACTGAAACTCCCACCACATCTAAAGAATAAGAGTACATCTAGGTTATAGTCAAATTGTCCAAAGACTTATCTGTTCTGTGATTAATCACTATCTAAAGAACAGTACATCAAGTTAAGGTCAAACTGTCTTACCTGGTCTGTGATTGACTACCATCTATTGAACGATACATCCATTTAAAGACAAGCTGTCTTACCAGGTCTATGAATAATCACCATCTTATGAACAACAAAACATCTAGTTAAAGCTTGGCTGTTTGAAGACTTAACTAGTTTGTGATTAATCACCATCTAAAGAACAAAAGTACATCTAGTTAAAGTCAAGCTGTCTTACCTGGTCTATGATTAATCACCATCTTATGAACAACAGAACATCTAGTTAAAGCTTGGCTGTTTGAACACTTAACTGGTCTATGATTAATCACCATCTAAAGAACAACAGTACATCTAGTTAAAGTCAAGGTTCTTACCTGTTCTTTGATTAATCACCATCAAAAGAACAGAACATCCAGTTAAAGTCGTGGCTGTCTTACCTGTTCTTTGATTAATCACCATCTAAAGAACAACAGTACATCCAGTGAAAGTCAAGCTGTTTTACCAGGTCTGTGATTAACTACTACCTATTGAACAGTACATCCATTTAAAGTCAAGCTGTCTTACCTGGTCTGTGATTAACTACCATCTATTGAACAGTACATCCATTTAAAGTCAAGCTGTCTTACCTGGTCTGTGAATAATCACCATCTTATGAACAACAAAACATCTAGTTAAAGCTTGGCTGTTTGAAGACTTAACTAGTTTATGATTAATCACTATCTAAAGAACAAAAGTACATCTAGTTAAAGTCAAGCTGTCTTACTTGGTCTGTGATTAATCACCATCTAAAGAATGGTACATCCAGAAGTCAAGCTGTCTTACCAGGTCTGTGATTAATCACCAACTTATGAACAACAGTACATCCAGTTAAAGTCAAGCTGTCTTACCTGTTCTTTTATTAATCACCATCTTGTGAACAACAGTACATCCAGTTAAAGTCAAGCTGTCTTACCTGTTCTTTTATTAATCGCCATCTTGTGAACAACAGTACATCCAGTTAAAGTCAAGCTGTCTTACCAGGTCTGTGATTAATCACCATCTAAAGAACAACAGTACATCCAGTTAAAGTCAAGCTGTCTTACCTGGTCTGTGATTAATCACCATCTTATGAACAGTACATCCAGTAAAAGTCAAGCTGTCTTACCTGTTCTTTGATTAATCACCATCTTGTGAACAACAGTACATCCAGTTAAAGTCAAGCTGTCTTACTTGGTCTGTGATTAATCACCATATTATGAACAACAGTACATCCAGTTAAAGTCAAGCTGTCTTACCTTGTATATGATTAATCAACATCTAAAGAACAACAGTACATCCAGTTAAAGACAAGCTGTCTTACCTTGTCTATGATTAATCGCCATCTAAAGAACAACAGTACATCCAGTTAAAGTCAAGCTGTCTTACCTGGTCTGTGATTTATCACCATCTTATGAACAACAGTACATCCAGTAAAAGTCAAGCTGTCTTACCTGTTCTTTGATTAATCACCATATTATGAACAACAGTACATCCAGTTAAAGTCAAGCTGTCTTACCTTGTCTATGATTAATCAACATCTAAAGAACAACAGTACATCCAGTTAAAGACAAGCTATCTCACCAGGTCTGTGATTAATCACCATCTTATGAACAACAGAACATCTAGTTAAAGCTTAGCTGTTTGAAGACTTAACTGGTTTGTGATATTTTAGGGTTCACGTCATCTATATGAAACTAAATGTGTAAAAGGAAACCCTAACAAGTGAACTTTATTTTCACTCTTAGTGAATTGAAAGGTTGGAAGACTTCTTTTGTTTGCAATATAATTTTTTTTTACTGGTATTAGTCTCTTATCTGAAGTATGAGATAAAGAATCAATGTATTGAAGTATTATTGTCATTAAATTTACCTTGAATTTAAATATAGTTTGTTACACATTTTACTTGCTTAAATGTAAACATACATTTGTTACACATTTTACTTGCTTAAATGTAAACATACATTTGTTACACATTTTACTTTAAATGTAAACAGTTTATTACACATTTTACTTTAAATGTAAACATACATTTGTTACACATTTTACTTCTTTGAATGTAAACAGTTTATTACACATTTTACTTTGAATGTAAACATACATTTGTAGCATACATTTAGCATCTAATATTTGTTTCAATTGTTATATTTAAAAGTGAGAACATTTCATACTTGACTTTAAAAGTATAGCATTCAGCTGTAATAATTATCCAGTCAGTTACTTAAACAGTTCTGTTTAGTGATGATGTAATATTATGATGTATTTACTAGATAACAATTTTGTTGAATTTGAAAATGAACAACTTGATAAAGTAGAAATTAATAACATTACAATACAGTGGAGGTGAAACCAGTATTAACAATATATGTAAACAATAATTACCTTTCTCTTTAATATGCCAATTTTAAAGAAGTATATGTATTGTATATTATAATTAAAACAGTGACTTGTTACATGTGGTGTCATGAGAAAAGGTGAGTGTTACAGATGTGTGTATGTGTACTGTGGAAAGACATTGTTTTATGTATTGAAAAAGTTGTAGTATACATGAACTAATGAACACATATTTATGTCATTGAAGAATTAGCTTTCAAAGTGGATACATTTCTGTTGGTGAAGAGACGTGTCTTGCATAACACAAATATTAAAATTCTGTAATAGTTGGTAACAAATCAGGGTCATGTAAAACCTGGAAATTTTAAAAGTTGTAATAATATAACATTGGGAATTATAAGGCTTGATTTGTGTTGCTCTTGCTTCTTCTATGGATATAATAGTCATAGTAGTTTCTATCTCCAAGGAGGGTAATCACTCTCACTGTTTTGTCCATGACTGTTCACACCTTCTGAGAATTCTGTAGGTAGACACTCATATTAACACCAATAAACCTTCTTTACTGACATCTTTTAGGACTTGCTTTTTGGTGTATCCCTTCATGATCGTATCCACATGTTCTGTACTGGTAATGTGTTCAACATTTTGCTACCTTTCAGCTTTGTTTCTCCAGTTCACTTGACAGAAAACCTGCTGGTTGTCTCTACAGCTTCCAGTTGTTATTGGCTTTACAATCTCCAGAGATGTTGTATTACAGTAACACCACAACCTTAGGTAAAATTTAGTAAAAGCTGTCTCCATCTACCAAAAACAGATTTATTTCAGTTTGTGGGTTGACAAACAACATTGGATGTTTTTCATATAACATAAGACACACAGAGAACTGTGTTCACTGAAGAAACAACCAAGATACATAAAGTAAGTATTAGGAGAAGGAAATGAATTCCAGAGGAGAGAAGATGGAACAGGTTTGTGTTTTTAAACCAACTAGTACAATAATAAGTGTGTAGAAGACATGATTTTTCACTGTAATGTTACAGTTGGTACTGTGACTTGATACTTTTCCTCATCATGTGAAAAAGACTACTTAATCATAAATGTTTAATTCAATGTTATATTGGTGTATCATCCATGTTTTTATTAGTGCTCATAAACAATATATATAAATATATTTATATTTTATAGCTGATCTTAAATGTTAATAGTTTCTGAGTAGTTCCATTTCAACCTTTAACAAACTTAATGTTTTAAGTTGTTAATGTATTCAAGATGCTGTTGTTGATGACCAGTGATACTTTGTAACTGAAAAAATGCTAAACCTGATTTTGACCTTTGTTTTGGTCAAGAAGTTAACACAAAGAATCACCTACAAAAGTTGTAATGTTTTCAAACCTGGAACTTGATCACTTGAACACTTCACTATTTTTCAGAAGAACAAATAGTCAACTATTCAAAATCACTCAAGTTTTGGGTCTTGTTTGAAACATTTGATCTTTGTTAATTGTGATGTTAATTGAGAACCTTTTGAACGTGTTTAAATAGACACAGTGGAGTTCACTTTTGTGTGTAATACCAGGTTATGTTTTACAATGGAATTCAGTTTTGTGTAATATTAGGTTTTGTTTTATATTGGAATTCAGTTTTGTGTGTAATATCAGGTTTTGATTTACAATGGAATTCAATTGTTTGTATAATATCAGGTTTTGTTTTACAATGAAATTCAGTTTTGTGTAATATCAGGTTTTGTTTTACAATGAAATTCAGTTTTGTGTAATATCAGGTTTTGTTTTACAATGGAATTGTGTAACATCAGGTTTTGTTTTACAATGGAATTGTGTAATATCAGGTTTTGTTTTACAATGGAATTCAGTTTTGTGTGTAATATCAGGTTTTGCTTTACAATGGAATTCAGTTTTGTGTGTAATATCAGGTTTTGTTTTACAATGAAATTCAGTTTTGTGTGTAATATCAGGTTTTGCTTACAATGGAATTCAGTTTTGTGTGTATAATCAGGTTTTGTTTTACAACGGAATTCAGTTTTGTGTGTATAATCAGGTTTTGCTTTACAATGAAATTCAGTTTTGTGTGTAATATCAGGTTTTGCTTTACAATGGAATTCAGTTTTGTGTGTAATATCAGGTTTTGTTTTACAATGAATTTCAGTTTTGTGTAATATCAGGTTTTGCTTTACAATGGAATTCAGTTTTGTGTGGAATATCAGGTTTTGTTATGATTATTATTCTATGAAGTTCATATTTGTTTGTTTTTGAATTTTACACAAAGCTACTCGAGGGCTATATGTGATAGCCGTCCCTAATTTAGCAGTGTAAGACTAGAGGGAAGACAGCTAGTCATCACCACCCACCACCAACTCTTGGGCTACTCTTTTACCAACAAATAGTGGGATTGACCGTCACATATAACGCCCCCACGGCTGAAAGGGTGAGCATGTTTGGTGCGACCGGGATGCGAACCTGCGACCCTCAGATTACGAATTGCACGCCTTAACACGCTTGGCCATGCCGGGCCCTGAAGTTCATGAATGATTAATATCAAAGTCATCTCTAGCTTAAAAACCTGGTTATTGTCATTTAAATCTGTGGTGACAGTTTTTTAAGTGTTTGTTTTGATAAATGCACGGACCTAAGGAGTTAGTTTTTAATTTATAACCTTAAATTTAGAAGGATACATTGAATTATCAGAAGACTATCATTGGTCTCAGTTGCAAGCTGTGTCATAGTTGGGTGATTTAAAGCAAAAGCTTATGAACAGTGATAAATAAATATATTAGAAATTCTCTTAACAAAGGACGTATACATCTATCCTTGAATCAAGAATATATATCCATATACTCTTAAGGTAGGTGATAGTTTAAACTTCACAAAATGGTACAAAACCAAATAGAATTCGTTTTCATACTCGATCAATGAAATTGGAACCACTTAATGAATCTCAGCATTTTAAATAAAGATATAGATCTGTTAAAAACTCACAAAACTTAAATTCATTTGAAAGACTACAAAATAAACCCTTTAAATGGAATTGCAAATAGAAGGTGAAATGTCAGTACGAAATGTATTATTGCTGTGACAAGTGCACTCTTAACCATTTATAACACCAAAAATTAATCAGGTTATGAATTATTCATAATCATGAAAACGCAAAACTAAAGTTAAATGGATGAAAATAATACGTGCATTCATAAAAATTATTATAAACATTTTCACTTACACAAATCTTTAAGTGTGACAATGGGCCTTAAATAGAAAATAAGTGAAAGGTATATACGCTTAAAAGTGGCAAATATATACAGGGCAGACATGTGGCTTCACAATCCCTTCAGTTGTCAGTTGGCTGACATTGTGATCCTCACAGTATCACAGGTCCTATCTTGTTTATCAGATCAGTTAATTATTTTGGTTTCTCAAATTGAAGTATTTCTGATAACACTACTTTGCTCTAACGTGGACCAGTCTATATCACCTTGAATGGTTTTGTTGGGAGTTGTTCTCGGGCTGTTCAACTGTTGTACTGTATCTTTCATAGAAATAAAGGGCCCTAGCTTTTCCTCCACTGTAGAACTGAGTAATTAAACCAAAATGAGGTAAAAAGCCATAACCTTACCTCCACTGTAGAAGAGGGTAATTTAACCAAGTTTCCCCTCGGTGTGGATACCTGTTTGCAGTGAGGGGACCTCCAAGGGAAGGTTATGTTCTTTCAGTTTACCTTCTCTGGAATCTAAACATACACTCACGTGTTTCCTGTGTGTTGTGACTCTTGAAAAGGAGGAGAGGATTCTGGTGTTTGAAGGTTCCAGCCCTAACACACTGCTTAGACCTTGAATTCCTGTAGACGGACGGCCTGGGGATGGACCCTTAGGGTCAATTGGCTGGTCTACTTAGGCTAGGGTCAACCAATTACCAGTGTTGGATGTTCCAACAAGTGTTGTGGACATAGTATCTGTTGCTGGTGTTTGGGTTTTGTGCTCAGGAAACCCTAGTATTGCTGCAGTGTCCTCGTTTGGCATTGTAATGCGTCCTTTCCAAGGTAGGTTTGGTCAGTGGGTGCCGAAACATTTTTTTTCATTATGGATCCATCAAATAAAAAATAAAATAAAATAGTGAAAAACAATCCGTAAGTAAACGACCACGTCTTGAAGATTTTGAGCAGCAATCTTCAACATCTGCAACACCTGTACCTCATTTATTATACTACATTCTCTTTCAGTCAAACTTTTAGGGCAAATGTCTCCCTTTTTTATTCAGAAAGGACTAGAGGGACTTACTGGCTCTCCAAAGTCAGTCAAAAAGCTTTGCTTTGGTGGCATATTGCTGGAAACATCTTCTCTTAAACACAGTGAATTCCTCTCACATTCGTAGGCAATTGGGATATACCTATTGAGGTTACTCCCGAAGTTACTTTGAATTCGTCACGAGGACTTATTGTTGAAATGAATTTGAAGAACATCCTCGAGTCGGAGATTCTTGCTGGTTTCTCTGCCCAAATAGTCTCTACAGTGAGGCATATTTCCACTTGCAAAGATGGAATTATGACGCTGACCAATGTCCTCATTTTAACATTTACATTACTGCATTTACCTGCCACCATCAAGACACATTATCTTAAATGCAAAGTACAGCCATACATTCCAAACCCTCTCAGATGTTTTCACTGTCAGTGGTTTGGTCACTTGAATTCATCATGTCATGGTTCCTTTTAGGTGTGCTCATTGCAGTGGTAAGGGCCACGATGCCAATGAGTGTGAAATGGACTTTCATTGCATCAATTGCAGTGGCTCTCACTCATTCTACTTTCATTCTTACCCTAAGAGGTTGGAAAGAAAAAGATGAAGCGTTTGTAGTCGACTCAAAACATTACTTATCCTGAGGCTTTGAATGTTGTTGTCCACCACTTCATCTTGGACTATGCTGCTGCATTTCGTTCCACTACTACAGTGGAAGTGCAGACTGATCTCTCTGTGCTTCTAAAAGAATCGTTCTCAAACCATATGAAAAGTCTTTTGACCTCTATGGTTAAAAAAGTTGAATCAACGTCAACACCCATCTATGTCCCTAACATTCATTCCAGCAAACCCCAAGATCCACTTCCTTTGGTTCTGGGTACAAGCATTTTCTGGGGTACATCTTCTCCCATCCCAAGATGCAAACATTCATTCATGTCCTCAGTCGCTGGAATCTTCTTCCAATGACAAAAACCTGCCCAATCGACTTAAGGCAAGATCCATGGACGTCAACAGACTCCCTTGGATAAAGATAAAAGACGTGGTGGGAAACAGGACTCTATCCATTCAATTCGCCTACATAAATCAAAATGGCCACCTAGATTACAATTGAACTGTCGAGGTTTACGTTCTAATCTGGATGACATCAAAGCACCAATTGCTTCCTATCATCCTGTATGTCTTTCCTTACATGAAACATTTCTGAAACCTGCAGGCATAGTCATCTTTTAACAGTTTTATTTGTACGAAATGACAGGTTGTGTGATGGACGAGTGCATGGAGGGGTGGCACTGTTGGTTAATCAGTATGTGCCCACCCTGTCTTTGCCACTCGACACACCCTTGGAAGTCACAGCCATCCATTTCCTTGGATCGTACCATCACTGTTTGTTCTCTCAACCTGTGATCAATCAGACCTTGATGCTCTCGTTGAACCATTACCATCTCCCTTTTTAATCCTAGGAGACTTTAATAGACATAATACTCTCTGGCGAAGTACTGATATTCATGGGAGGAATCGTTTCATAGAGTGTATGCTCTCAAATCACAACCTTCATATTTCCAATATTAGTTCTTATACTTATTTTTATGCACCTATTCAGTCCTTTACTGCTGTTGATCTCTCAGTTTGCTCCCCTTCACTATTCTCCCACTTTTCTTGGAGGGTTGACAATAACTCATGAGGAAGTGATCATTTTCTTATAATTTTGAGAGAGACTAACCGTGGTCGATGCCAACCGACCAGCGTGCCCCAGTGGAAAGTGGATCAAGGCAACTGGCTCTCCTTCACTGCTCTTGTAGGACTTGATCCTGCCATCGTCTGTGACGACTATGTGGCAGCAGTAACTGACTGAATCATACAGGCAGCTGCTCAATGTATTCCTAATACCTCGACACATTTTCCATGATATTTTCGTCCGTGGTGAAATCCAGCCAGCCAGATGGCACAGAAGGCTCAAAAACAGGCCTAGGATACTTTTTGTAGGTATCCCACACTCGAATCGCATGGGTTTCCATCAGGCCCCATGCACATGCTCAGCAGGTAAGATGTCAAAGCCAGAAGGAATCTTGGATTAAGCTCCCAACAAGCTTATCTTCTATCACCAGTTCCAAAGTCATATGGGACAAGATTCGAAAGGTCAGTGGGCAATATAAATTTGTGCCCCTCTCCATCTTGCTCTCAGATGACAAAGTTAGCTGATCCCTGGAGGATCACCAATACTCTTGGTGAAAGCTTTTGCCGGGTATCTAGCACTTCTGCTTCTTCCTCCACCTTTTTAACCATCAAGACTGGGGCAGAGCGATCACATCTTTCCTTTCTAGTTGATTGTCTCTATGACTATAATCATCCCTTTACACTGGTGGAATGCAAACTTGTCCTTCATCGGTCTGACAGTGCATCAGTTGGGCCTGATAATGTACACTATGAAATGCTGCACCATCTCTCTCCTACTTCTCTTGCTATTCTTCTGATTGTTTTTAACTGGATCTGGCAGGAGAATATTTTTCCTGGTTCCAGGCTATTGTCCTACCTTTCTCTAAGTCTTGGAAGGATACCAAAATTCCCTCAAACTACCGTCCATTTGCTTTCATGAGCTGTCTCTGTAAGACCTTAGAGAGGATGATTAATGCTCGTCTTGTTTAGTTCGTCAAACAAACACCTCTAGCCAACCCAGTGTGGGTTCCAACAACAGCACTCCACAGTGGACCACCTGATTCGGCTTGAAACATCAATCAGAGAAGCATTTCTCAAACAACAACATCTTGTATCAACATTCTTTGATTTTGAGAAGGCTTATGATACTACATGGAAGTATGATATTTATATAGATCATTTGCCCATTTTTATTTCAAAAAATTGATCGACAGGCGATTCCAAGTTTGTGTGGGTTTGACACTTTCCCATTCTTTTCTACAGGAATGTGGAGTCCTTCAGGGCCGTAGTTTGAGTGTCACACTTTTCAGTATAAAGCTTAATGCCATCACTGAACTACTCCCTCTTACTGTTGGAAACAGGATTCATTTCGACGAATTTCACATCTCATGTCAGTCGTCAAACTTTAGGTATACTGAGTGGCAGCTACAGACTGCTCTCAATCATTTAATAAAGTGGACCACAGCAAACGGTTTTAACTTCTCTCTGTTTTAAACCCTTTGCATGCACTTTTTGCTGCCAATGGGGTATTCACCCTGATCATGAACTCTGTATCGGTGAAGTTGTGCTGCTTGTGGTCCCTAAGACAAAGTTCTTGGGGCTTATCTTTGAGCATAAGCTGACCTTTATACCACACATCAAGTAGCTATGGATCAAATGTACAAGAGCACTGAACATCCTCTATGTCCTCTCTTCCTCCACTCAGGGAGCAGATTGATGTCCTATGCTAAAGATGTATCGTGCTCTTACTCCATAAAAACTGGACTGTGTATGGCTCTGCCAGGACCTTGACCTTGAAAATGCTAGACTCCATTTATCATCAGGGACTTCGGCTCTGCACCAGGACTTTCCGCACTTCCCCAGTTCAGAGCTTATACACAGTCTCATAAACCCTCTCTACACCTCCGTCATTTGCAACAGTTTTTTATACTTTGAAACTTTGATCCTTACCACAGCATCTCACCTGGGGTAGTGTTTTCCGTCCTCGGTGGGCCGTGCTTTTCAGAACAGACGAGCTGCCATTTTTCCTTTTGGCCTACGTATCCAGGTGCAGTTGGATGAATTAGGTCTTTCCTTGGTTAATGTTGATGTATACACTGGTCGGCCCGTTCCACCATGGTTTATTACAATCCCTACATGTGACCTTTCTTCTAGTCATCTGAGAAAAGCAGATTCTTGTGATTGGAAGTACTGTTTGTTATTTGCTGAACATCATTCGAACCATCCTTCCATTCCTATTTATATGGATGTTTCGAAATCAGGTGACTCTGTGGGCTCTGCCATGGTTTGTTGTGGTTTGGTGGTTGCACGCAAAATCCCCTCTACAGTTTCTCTGTTCACTGCTGAACTGTATGCCATTTATTTTTGCCCTGGATCACATAGAAGCTAAGCAGTTCTCAAATTGCTCTGTTTATACTGACTCTATTCTGGCCCTGGAATCACTTTACGTTAGTTCTTACCCTGTTCTCGACGATATTTGAAACCGACTGACCCATTTCTCATTAATATCTACTTCTATTTAGATTTTCTGGATATTAGGTTACGTTGTTATTCGCGGAAACGAGCTCGCCGACACATCAAAGAAATCTGTCTGCTCTAGCACTATCACTGTTGTGCCTTTTCCATACGTGGACTATGGTCCCGTATTTAAGGCTCAGCTCCGTGTCACTTGGCAGTTGACTTGGAGTGAGCAATGTGAAAACAAGCTTTTCCAATTAAAATACTATTAGACTTTGGCCGTCGTGCTTCCGTAAGGATCGGAAAGAGGAAGTTCTAACTAGACTACGCATTGGTCACAGTTTTTAACTTATCATTTTCTTTTACCTGGGACTGATGCACCAATGTGTTGTCTGTGTAACACTTGGGTCACAATAAGCCACATTTTTACTGTCTTGCCATCGTTATGACTCTTAACGATGGTACTGTTTTAAACACGTTCTGTCCCAAGGTTTATCCATAACGTTAGGCAGTATTATTGGTGATGGTGACACTGTCCACCCTTTAGAAATGTTTTTAGTTTTTTAAAGGCCATTTATCTTTTTAATGCTATTTTTTAATTTATAAATTAGACCGTTTTAATGTAATTCCATTTTAATAATTAAAGTACAACTAGTTTGATTTGCAAGTAGGAAATAGCCGTAACGTCAAATAACTCGAGACCATGACTGGAAAGGCCAACTTAGGTGACTAATGCTGATTTTTGAACTTACCCATCAGTCATCCTGGCGAGTTATGAGAATTACAATTATGCTTCTGAAGGTCCTTTACAACTTGTATCACTGTAGTTTTTCTTTTACCACTATAGACCAAATGTAATAATTGCATTTAATGATATTTGTTTTTTTAATTGATAAATTAAACTTATTTTGTTTTACCTTGATTCCTTTTATGCATTTTAATCATTTTATTTTAAACTTTTTACCGGATATTTGGCGCAGATAGCCTAGTTGCTTTACGCCATAAAACGCCAAACCAACTAACCATATTGAGGAAAAAGGCCCTAACCTTCCCTTCATTGTTGAACTGGGTAATCTAACCAATGTGAGGTAAGGGGCCCTAACCTTCTCTCCACTGTAGAACTGGGTAATCTAACCAAGTTGAGAGAAAGGATCCTTACCTTCCCTCCACTGTAGAACTGGATGATTCATTAGAGTTGAGTTAAAGACCCTGATCTTTTCTTCATTGTAGGACTAGATGTTTTAATTTATTTCCTATGAACAGAAGTTACGTTTATTAGTGTTATGTGAACTAACCAATTAGTCGAAAGTACAATTAGATCGATTAGTCAATATTAATGTTTCTGATTACTATTGTTTTTATTATTCCAACAGTCGGTTAATCAAAATTTCATTTCTATCTATTGTCTTGAGATAATCTACTAATGAATATTGGGATTTTTCAATTATTGCAATTTTCGAAATTCCAACCATGTGTTTTAAGTAATTGAGGTATTGCTATAACTTATAACTAAAATTCAATAGCACAGACAAACCACGTGGAAGGGTCTCATTATTCAACAGTCTCGGGTTCAATTATTTGGATCTCCACCAAATTTAATCTTTATTATGGTAAGTTACTAAACCTATTTTTTACCATCACCAATATTGAACCACGGAAGGCATCGACCCCAGTTAACTTTTGTTTTATTGATCTAGTAACAAAAAAAAGGCAACTGGCTAAAAGCACCTACCGCTAACTTTAATTAATTGAAATTAATCAGTTATAGCATTATTTGGTCAGTAAATACCACCATTTTCCCAGCTCTTGTCCTCTGGTTGGACTGTGGTTGGTCCATCAATCGCACTGGATGTTCTTTGTTCACTGTGGTGTTGCTGATGTTTTGAAATTAATACTGAGTAATTTGTAGAAGTAACTTCACGTTATCACGCTGCACTAGGTGGTAATTTAAGTTGTATCATTTCCTCAGCAGGTTCACATACGAGACTTAGATGTCAGATGAGCGCTCTCTCACCTGGTTAAACCACAAACAGTTGCCACTAAAAGACATTTTAACAAGTCGGATTACTACATTATTTTTACATCACAAACAAGACCCATTAAAAAATGACAGTTCTTCTGTGGTAATTTCAACTAGTGTTGTTTTGCACTTTTAGAATTAAAACTCGTGAACCTCTCGCTTACCAGAGAAGATAAATGGAAAAGAGATAAATAGTTGAAGAATAACGTAGCCAGAAGCAGCAAGAGTTCAGTCTGACATGACAATAGTTTAATAAAGAGTTCAGTCTGACATGACAATAGTTTAATAAAGCGTTCAGTCTGACGTGACAATAGTTTAATAAAGAGTTCAGTCTGACATGACAATAGTTTAATAAAGCGTTCAGTCTGACGTGACAATAGTTTAATAGAGTTCAGTCTGACGTGACAATAGTTTAATAAAGAGTTCAGTTTGACGTGACAATAGTTTAATAAAGAGTTCAGTCTGACGTGACAATAGTTTAATAAAGAGTTCAGTTTGACGTGACAATAGTTTAATAAAGAGTTCAGTCTGACGTGACAATAGTTTAATGAAAGTTCGGTATCACATGACAATAGTTTATTAAGGAGTTTGGTCTCGCATGACAACAGTTTACTCAGGAGTTTGGTCTCGCATGACAACAGTTTACTCAGGAGTTTGGTCTCGCATGACAACAGTTTACTCAGGAGTTTGGTCTCGCATGACAACAGTTTACTCAGGAGTTTGGTCTCACACGGTAATAGTTTACTCAGGAGTTTGGTCTCACACGGTAATAGTTTACTCAGGAGTTTGGTCTCACACGGTAATAGTTTACTAAGGAGTTTGGTCTCACACGGTAATAGTTTACTAAGGAGTTTGGTCTCACACGGTAATAGTTTACTAAGGAGTTTGGTCTCACACGGTAATAGTTTACTAAGGAGTTTGGTCTCACACGGTAATAGTTTACTAAGGAGTTTGGTCTCACACGGTAATAGTTTACTAAGGAGTTTGGTCACACATGGTAATAATTTACTAAGGTGTTTGGTCTCAAACGACAGTAGTTCAATAAAGAGTTCGGTACCACATGACAATAGTTTAACTAAAGAGTCTGGTTTCACATGACAATAGTTTAACTAAAGAGTCTGGTTTCACATGACAATAGTTTAATGAAAAGTTTGGTCTCACATGACAATAGTTTAATGAAAAGTTTGGTCTCACATGACAATAGTTTATTAAGGAGTTTGGTCTCACACGGTAATAATTTACTCAGGAGTTTGGTCACACACGGTAATAGTTTACTAAGGAGTTTGGTCTCGCACGGTAATAGTTTACTAAGGAGTTTGGTCTCGCACGGTAATAGTTTACTAAGGAGTTTGGTCTCAAACGACAGTAGTTTACTAAGGAGTTTGGTCTCAAACGACAGTAGTTTACTAAGGAGTTTGGTCTCACGCGGTAATAGTTTACTAAGGAGTTTGGTCTCACGCGGTAATAGTTTACTAAGGAGTTTGGTCTCACGCGGTAATAGTTTACTCAGGAGTTTGGTCTCACGCGGTAATAGTTTACTCAGGAGTTTGGTCTCACGCGGTAATAGTTTACTCAGGAGTTTGGTCTCAAACGACAGTAGTTCAATAAAAAGTTCGGTATCACTTGACAATAGTTTAAGTGAAGAGTTCGATCTGACATGGCAGTAGTTTAGCTAAAAGTTCGGTCTAACATGAGTGTCTAATTAATTTAAAACATCGTTTTCGTATTATAAGGTCGTTTATTTCGAGTACTGTATAAGGTTTATTGAGGTTGCTAGGCAACAAATTTATATGCAGAAACGGCTCGATTGGGTTGAGAAAATATTTTACATAGAAGAGCGAACAAAGGTTCACAAAATGAACCTGTGGTTGTGAACCTGACGATGACCGAAGAAGGTCGAAACGTTGTTCGCTCTTCTATGTAAAATATTTTCCCAACCCAAACGAGCCGTTTTTGCATATAAATTTCTCAAGTGGGTTTCTCGACATCACTGATTGCTAGGCAACAGTTTATTACGATTACCTAAAGCCTTGTAAGGTTTTTCAATATTGCTAGACAACAGTTTATTACTTTTACCTGAAGTCCTGTATAAGGCTCTTTTCAAGGTTGCTAGGCAACAGTTTATTACTATTATCTAAAGTACTGTGTAAGGCTCTTTTCAAGGTGGCTAGGCAATAGTTTATTACTATTACCTAAAGTACTGTGTAAAGTTCTTTTCAAAGCTGTTAGACAACAGTTTATTACTATAACCTGAAGTCCTGTATAAGGCTCTTTTCAAGGTTTCTAGACAACAGTTTATTACTATAACATGAAGTACTGTATAAGGTTTGTTTTAGGTAGAATATAACATCATTAGAATCTAAACCTCTTCATTAATTAACATCTACTTTCATAATTATGATTCGAAACCATAAGTTTTATATATTTTATTGAATATAGTTGATAAATATCCATCTTTTTCAATTGTTTAAGATATTGCCCATGATATATTTTACCTAAATCAATAAATTATGGCGATATTATTTAAAACAATACAGAATTAATTATTTGAAAACTCAGTTCTTGACATTTTAGTTATGCTGTAACATGTATAGTGTCGATTCCTCTCATTTTCTTTCTTTTTTTCTAGAAATATAAGATATCATGAAGCATTACTGTTCTGTTTAAAAATTAATTATTTTTATCTGTCTTGTGAGAAAAAATGAATTTAATTTCTTTCAAATATCCAATATTTTTTTTACATATATATTTCAGTTTCTTCTTTTTGCAAGAATTTAATACAGACATGTCACTAAAGATAAGGGACTTCAAATATTTGCTTATTTACAATTTTATCATGTTAAATTATTTCAATATTATGTGAATTTCAAGTATCTGCTGCGCTACCAAAGATACAGATTCCATACTGTTTAAGCCTAACCCTTTGAGTAATAAAATAATCGTCAGATTACTTTCTACATCACATATCAACAGTTGCTATTGGTAACAAAAGACGCAGAAACTCTCACTTGTAATTTGTGCCCATAACTTAACCAATAAAATATTTAATGTGTTACATTATTTTCTTTTCCTTGTTTTTTCATAAGAATTTGTGAAAAGTAGAAACATGTTTAACAGTCACATCTTTTCATAATTGATCTTTCAAACAATATTCATAACTAAAGGTTAATCAGGAGTTTGATAAAATTAGGCCTTACAAAACTTTTCATTTTTTAAAATCACACTTTGAATATCTCTGTCTAAGATTGACAATTGTACAGTTAAATAAAGTGCTCTAAGCCACTTCCACTAGTGAACGATAATCCAGAGATCAAGCCAACGCTTTTCGGGGACTGTACTCAATATAGTGTATATTTCCTTCCGGCACAAGTCACACTAG
>NW_027467827.1:0-36819 GCF_004210375.1 Tachypleus tridentatus
AAACTGTAGAATAGGAAATATGTGAAGTGATTTATTTTGAGACAAGACAGCTTAAATGGTGAAAAAAATAAAGAGAAAGACTTAGTCTTGTAAACCACAGTGTTTTTTGAACGTTATTTCACATATGTAATTAATGATTGTTAAGCCTACGTTTACGAATATTAATGTTTTAACTGTGAAGAGCCACTTTCTTTTCATTATGGAGATTTAAATCTAATTTATCATTGCTTTCTATGTGTAATAGGATCGCTCAAAATTTCACAATCAAGCGTGGTATCAATGTTGTAGATGTTTGAATTTACCTGTTTGTATTGTTGTAGGATAGAAGGTTTGATGTCACACGAGAGCACGTGACTTAATGTATGGATTCTTTTTCCAGATTTTTGGAACAGATATTAACCTCCGTAAAGCGATGAGGCTATTAATGTAATCTACCGTGAGTTAATCCCAACTTTACACAGATGACGCTGTAAAATCAACTACAGTAGCTGGTTGAAGTAATGATTAGCAATTTCCGGCTCAGTTCTGCCTGACAATTCTCAATGGGATTACAGCCTGGAGACTTTACTCATCTTCTGGTCGAGATAATCCTTTACAATATTTGGATTGTGGGCATTGTCGTCCTGCAGTACAAAATTATTATTAAATCTTGTACATAGCACAGGGCAGAAATATCTTCTACATGCAATACGTATAGAAGGCGCCATGGACATATTCTTGGAGGATATAAAAGCAGTATTTCTACCATGATCAATAGCTGCCCAAAATGTATTGCACGATCTTATGTGTGTCATCTGTGGGAAAGACAATCTTTCCTCATCGGTTCTTCATGTACTTAACGAACAACAATTCTACCATCAATTTTAACATGCCAGAAATATGACTTATGTCAGAATATTAGATGTTGCCAGTGTCTAACTGTCAGCTGGCATGCTGTCTTACCAAGTAACATAGTGATGGCAGTAAATTCTGGTTGATAATGGTTTTGCAGATGGTGTTTCTTAGAGAATAATCTTATTTGGACAATCTTCCATTCTCTGTTCTTCTGGATACCCTGGAATGAACGTGTTCATGCCATTTTTTGTGTAAGGTGCTGCCTTCAAAGGCTAACCTGATAAAAACACAATCATCTCTGGAAATGGTTCGACATTTATCATTAGACTTTCCTAGAATATAGTATATAGAATATAGTACCCTCGAAGAACTCTCTGTTCTGTCAATGTCCGTACCATTTTTGGATAGTCGAACAGTCTGACTTTATATAATTTTTTGGCGTGATTCTACACTAAGTAGTGATAAAATTATTTGTACAAAAGCTTTGATCTGTTTCGAAAACATTGTATCAAAATCATATTCTTTTATTCAATCGTTATAATGTGACGGTCAATTCCACTATTTGTTGGCCAAGAGTTGGCGGTGGGTGGTGATGACTAGCTGCCTTCCCTCTAGTCTTACACTGCTAAATTAAGGCTAGGGCAGATAGCTCTCGTGTAGCTTTTGCGAAATTCAAAAAAACAAATGAACAAACTTTATTCAAAATAGTTGTGTGAGGGGTGTTTAAAAGAACAAATCTTGAAAACAACTTGTACAAACCAGCATAACAACTTATACATGTTTGTCCAGTCACAAGCACCTTCTATTACTTCGGGAATTTACTCCACTATTACTCCATGCATCTAAACAATTACATAGAACAAAATGCAAACATTTTGGCAAGGACTGTATTAGGTGGAGTTTCTAATATTTTGTTGTTGAGTATAAATACATATAACACTTATTACTTATATTAAATGAAATCTGGTATTAAGAATAATATAAAAAAACAGTTTTTTATTAGGTTAATATGACATAAACGTTTTTATTATTAATCATGAAATCAATGGGGCAGTTTCCATAGTTCTGAGGACTATCACACGAAACTATACTTTACTAGTCGTAAGGGATGACGTTGCGTACCTAGATTAAACATAACTTTTGATCAAAGGATCCTAGCTTCATAGAAAATAACTACAAAAAATAACCTAGCTAATTAGTACTTATTGGTTGTAGGTTTTCAATTATCATGGAGAAAACTGTTTCTTTTGTTTACACTACGTTATAAATTATTTTATATTATGTGTGGTGACACGACTAGTACAGCTGAACATAGCGATATCAGCGCTGAGATGTACGCTTTACATTTTTATTACATGTCACTTCACTTAAGGCGTAGGTTGTTTACAAGATGGAAATCTGTGTACAGTCGGCGAGAAACAGTGTTGGAAACTCAGAAAAGTGGATACAGCCTGTATATGAGCTGGGGAATACACAAAATACGAGGATGGGCTGTTGCTATACGCCTGTAACAGCTTGTTAATGGTAAAAAGGATTCTCCAGTGTATCTGAACGAACGTTTGCCGTCCATCACTGCTATCTCGTCTTTAACATGATTTTCCAGGAAGATCCGGCAGAAATGATGTAATTTACAACATTGTACTTTTAATTTGTGTAGTGATCAATGGGTTTTAATATTATGCTGTAAAGTGAATCATCTACTGGATAGATATTAGATGATTCATTAGATGTATCTGAAAAATGGAACTTTAAAATATTAGTTTAACACACGGGTACTGCTATGTGATGACGTGTTTTATAATGGTCAATGAGTTTTATTCATTTATTTATTTTCTAGAAAATATTTTGTTTATTATTATAATTTGCTACTATATTCAGGCTGTCATCACTAATCTAGCCAGTAAAATTGTTTTGTTATTATAATTAGTTACTGTATTCCATCTGTCAGTAATCTAGACAGTAAATTGTTTGTTATTATAATTAGTCACTGTATTTCATCTGTCACTAATCTAGACAGTAAATTGTTTGTTATTATAATTTGTCACTGTATTCTATCTGTCACTAATCTAGCCAGTAAATTGTTTGTTATTATAATTAGTCACTGTATTCCATCTGTCACTAATCTAGAAAGTAAATTGTTTGTTATTATAATTAGTCACTGTATTCCATCTGTCACTAATCTAGAAAGTAAATTGTTTGATATTATAATTAGTCACTGTATTTCATCTGTCAATAATCTAGACAGTAAATTGTTTGTTATTATAATTTGTCACTGTATTCTCATCTGTTACTAATCTAGACAGTAAATTGTTTGTTATTATAATTAGTCACTGTATTTCATCTGTCACTAATCTAGACAGTAAATTGTTTGTTATTATAATTTGTCACTGTATTCTATCTGTTACTAATCTAGACAGTAAATTGTTTGTTATTATAATTAGTCACTGTATTTCATCTATCATTAATCTAGCCAGTAAATTGTTTGTTATTATAATTAGTCACTGTATTCCATCTGTCACTAATCTAGACAGTAAATTGTTTGTTATTATAATTTGTTACTGTATTCCATCTGCCACTAATCTAGAAAGTAAATTGTTTGTTATTATAATTAGTTACTGTATTTCATCTGTCAATAATCTAGACAGTAAATTGTTTGTTATTATAATTTGTCACTGTATTCCATCTGTCACTAATCTAGACAGTAAATTGTTTGTTATTATAATTTGTCACTGTATTCTATCTGTTACTAATCTAGACAGTAAATTGTTTGTTATTATAATTAGTCACTGTATTTCATCTGTCACTAATCTAGACAGTAAATTGTTTGTTATTATAATTTGTCACTGTATTCTATCTGTCACTAATCTAGCCAGTAAATTGTTTGTTATTATAATTTGTCACTGTATTCCATCTGTCACCAATCTAGCCAGTAAAATTCTTTGTTATTATAATTTGTCACTGTATTCCATCTGTCACTAATCTAGCTACAGTAAATTGTTTGTTATTATAATTTTTCACTGTATTCCATCTGTCACTAATATAGAAAGTATATTGTTTGATATTATAAGTAGTTACTGTATTCCAACCGACACTAATCTAGCCAGTAAATTGTTTGTTATTATAATTTGTCACTCTTTCCATCTGTCAGTAATCTAGACAGTAAATTGTTTGTTATTATAATTTGTCACTGTATTCCATCTGGCACTAATCTGAACAGTAGTAAATTATTTGTTATTATAATTTGTCACTGTATTCCATCTGTCACTAATCTAGCCACTAAATTGTTCGTTATTATAATTAGTCACTGTATTCTATCTGTCACTAATCTAGCCAGTAAATTGTTTGTTATTATAATTTGTCACTGTATTCCATCTGTCACCAATCTAGCCAGTAAATTCTTTTGTTATTATAATTTGTCACTGTATTCCATCTGTCACTAATCTAGCCAGTAAATTGTTTGTTATTATAATTTTTCACTGTATTCCATCTGTCACTAATATAGAAAGTATATTGTTTGATATTATAAGTAGTTACTGTATTCCAACCGACACTAATCTAGCCAGTAAATTGTTTGTTATTATAATTTGTCACTCTTTCCATCTGTCAGTAATCTAGACAGTAAATTGTTTGTTATTATAATTTGTCACTGTATTCCATCTGGCACTAATCTAGAGAGTAAATTGTTTGTTATTATAATTTGTTACTGTATTCCATCTGTCACTAATCTAGAAAGTAAATTATTTGTTATTATAATTAGTCACTGTATTCCATCTGTCACTAATCTCGACAGTAAATTATTTGTTATTATAATTTGTCACTGTATTCCATCTGTCACAAATCTAGACAGTAAATTGTTTGTTATTATAATAAGTCACTGTATTCCATCTGTCACTAATCTCGACAGTAAATTATTTGTTATTATAATTTGTCACTGTATTCCATCTGTCACAAATCTAGACAGTAAATTGTTTGTTATTATAATAAGTCACTCTATTCCATCTGTCACTAATCTAGACAGTAAATTGTTTGTTATTATAATTTGTCACTGTATTCCATCTGTCATTAATATAGAAAGTATATTGTTTGATATTATAATTAGTTACTGTATTCCAACCGACACTAATCTAGCCAGTAAATTGTTTGTTATTATAATTTGTCACTCTTTCCATCTGTCAGTAATCTAGACAGTAAATTGTTTGTTATTATAATTTGTTACTGTATTCCATCTGTCACTAATCTAGCCAGTAAATTGTTTGTTATTATAATTTGTCACTGTATTCCATCTGTCACTAATCTAGACAGTAAATTATTTGTTATTATAATTTGTTACTGTATTCCATCTGTCACTAATCTAGCCAGTAAATTGTTTTTATTATAATTTGTCACTCTTTCCATCTGTCAGTAATCTAGACAGTAAATTGTTTGTTATTATAATTTGTCACTGTATTCCATCTCTCACTAATCTAGACAGTAAATTATTTGTTATTATAATTAGTCACTGTATTCCATCTGTCACTAATCTAGACAGTAAATTGTTTGTTATTATAATTTGTCACTGTATTCCATCTCTCACTAATCTAGAGAGTAAATTGTTTGTTATTATAATTTGTTACTGTATTCCATCTGTCACTAATCTAGAAAGTAAATTGTTTGTTATTATAATTAGTCACTGTATTCCATCTGTCAGTAATCTAGAGAGTAAATTGTTTGTTATTATAATTTGTTACTGTATTCCATCTGTCACTAATCTAGAAAGTAAATTGTTTGTTATTATAATTAGTCACTGTATTCCATCTGTCAGTAATCTAGAGAGTAAATTGTTTGTTATTATAATTTGTCACTGTATTCCATCTGTCACTAACCTAGACAGTAAATTATTTGTTATTATAATTTGTCACTGTATTCCATCTGTCACTAATCTAGACAGTAAATTGTTTGTTATTATAATTAGTCACTGTATTCCATCTGTCACTAATCAAGACAGTAAATTATTTGTTATTATAATTTGTCACTGTATTCCATTTGTCACTAATTTAGACAGTAAATTGTTTGTTATTATAATTAGTTACTGTATTCCATCTGTCAATAATCTAGACAGTAAATTGTTTGTTATTATAATTAGTCACTGTATTCCATCTGTCAGTAATCTAGACAGTAAATTATTTGTTATTATAATTAGTCACTGCATTCCATCTGTCAGTAATCTAGACAGTAAATTATTTGTTATTATAATTAGTCACTGCATTCCATCTGTCAGTAATCTAGACAGTAAATTGTTTGTTATTATAATTAGTTACTGTATTCCATCTGTCACTAATCTAGACAGTAAATTGTTTGTTATTATAATTTGTCACTGTATTCCATCTGTCAATAATCTAGCCAGTAAGTTGTTTGTTATTATAATTTGTCACTGTATTCCATTTGTCACTAATCTAGACAGTAAATTGTTTGTTATTATAATTAGTTACTGTATTCCATCTGTCAGTAATCTAGACAGTAAATTGTTTGTTATTATAATTAGTCACTGTATTTCATCTGTCACTAATCTAGACAGTAAATTGTTTGTTATTATAATTTGTCACTGTATTCTATCTGTCACTAATCTAGCCAGTAAATTGTTTGTTATTATAATTAGTCACTGTATTCCATCTGTCACTAATCTAGAAAGTAAATTGTTTGTTATTATAATTAGTCACTGTATTCCATCTGTCACTAATCTAGAAAGTAAATTGTTTGATATTATAATTAGTCACTGTATTTCATCTGTCAATAATCTAGACAGTAAATTGTTTGTTATTATAATTTGTCACTGTATTCTATCTGTTACTAATCTAGACAGTAAATTGTTTGTTATTATAATTAGTCACTGTATTTCATCTGTCACTAATCTAGACAGTAAATTGTTTGTTATTATAATTTGTCACTGTATTCTATCTGTCACTAATCTAGCCAGTAAATTGTTTGTTATTATAATTTGTCACTGTATTCCATCTGTCACTAATCTAGAAAGTAAATTGTTTGTTATTATAATTAGTCACTGTATTCCATCTGTCACTAATCTAGACAGTAAATTGTTTGTTATTATAATTTGTTACTGTATTCCATCTGCCACTAATCTAGAAAGTAAATTGTTTGTTATTATAATTAGTTACTGTATTTCATCTGTCAATAATCTAGACAGTAAATTGTTTGTTATTATAATTTGTCACTGTATTCCATCTGTCACTAATCTAGACAGTAAATTGTTTGTTATTATAATTTGTCACTGTATTCTATCTGTTACTAATCTAGACAGTAAATTGTTTGTTATTATAATTAGTCACTGTATTTCATCTGTCACTAATCTAGACAGTAAATTGTTTGTTATTATAATTTGTCACTGTATTCTATCTGTCACTAATCTAGCCAGTAAATTGTTTGTTATTATAATTTGTCACTGTATTCCATCTGTCACCAATCTAGCAGTAAATTCTTTGTTATTATAATTTGTCACTGTATTCCATCTGTCACTAATCTAGCCAGTAAATTGTTTGTTATTATAATTTTTCACTGTATTCCATCTGTCACTAATATAGAAAGTATATTGTTTGATATTATAAGTAGTTACTGTATTCCAAACCTGACACTAATCTAGCCAGTAAATTGTTTGTTATTATAATTTGTCACTCTTTCCATCTGTCAGTAATCTAGACAGTAAATTGTTTGTTATTATAATTTGTCACTGTATTCCATCTGGCACTAATCTAGACAGTAAATTATTTGTTATTATAATTTGTCACTGTATTCCATCTGTCACTAATCTAGCCACTAAATTGTTCGTTATTATAATTAGTCACTGTATTCTATCTGTCACTAATCTAGCCAGTAAATTGTTTGTTATTATAATTTGTCACTGTATTCCATCTGTCACCAATCTAGCCAGTAAATTCTTTGTTATTATAATTTGTCACTGTATTCCATCTGTCACTAATCTAGCCAGTAAATTGTTTGTTATTATAATTTTTCACTGTATTCCATCTGTCACTAATATAGAAAGTATATTGTTTGATATTATAAGTAGTTACTGTATTCCAACCGACACTAATCTAGCCAGTAAATTGTTTGTTATTATAATTTGTCACTCTTTCCATCTGTCAGTAATCTAGACAGTAAATTGTTTGTTATTATAATTTGTCACTGTATTCCATCTGGCACCAATCTAGAGAGTAAATTGTTTGTTATTATAATTTGTTACTGTATTCCATCTGTCACTAATCTAGAAAGTAAATTATTTGTTATTATAATTAGTCACTGTATTCCATCTGTCACTAATCTCGACAGTAAATTATTTGTTATTATAATTTGTCACTGTATTCCATCTGTCACAAATCTAGACAGTAAATTGTTTGTTATTATAATAAGTCACTGTATTCCATCTGTCACTAATCTCGACAGTAAATTATTTGTTATTATAATTTGTCACTGTATTCCATCTGTCACAAATCTAGACAGTAAATTGTTTGTTATTATAATAAGTCACTCTATTCCATCTGTCACTAATCTAGACAGTAAATTGTTTGTTATTATAATTTGTCACTGTATTCCATCTGTCATTAATATAGAAAGTATATTGTTTGATATTATAATTAGTTACTGTATTCCAACCGACACTAATCTAGCCAGTAAATTGTTTGTTATTATAATTTGTCACTCTTTCCATCTGTCAGTAATCTAGACAGTAAATTGTTTGTTATTATAATTTGTCACTGTATTCCATTTCTCACTAATCTAGACAGTAAATTATTTGTTATTATAATTAGTCACTGTATTCCATCTGTCACTAATCTAGACAGTAAATTGTTTGTTATTATAATTTGTCACTGTATTCCATCTCTCACCAATCTAGAGAGTAAATTGTTTGTTATTATAATTTGTTACTGTATTCCATCTGTCACTAATCTAGAAAGTAAATTGTTTGTTATTATAATTAGTCACTGTATTCCATCTGTCAGTAATCTAGAGAGTAAATTGTTTGTTATTATAATTTGTTACTGTATTCCATCTGTCACTAATCTAGAAAGTAAATTGTTTGTTATTATAATTAGTCACTGTATTCCATCTGTCAGTAATCTAGAGAGTAAATTGTTTGTTATTATAATTTGTCACTGTATTCCATCTGTCACTAACCTAGACAGTAAATTATTTGTTATTATAATTTGTCACTGTATTCCATCTGTCACTAATCTAGACAGTAAATTGTTTGTTATTATAATTAGTCACTGTATTCCATCTGTCACTAATCAAGACAGTAAATTATTTGTTATTATAATTTGTCACTGTATTCCATTTGTCACTAATTTAGACAGTAAATTGTTTGTTATTATAATTAGTTACTGTATTCCATCTGTCAATAATCTAGACAGTAAATTGTTTGTTATTATAATTAGTCACTGTATTCCATCTGTCAGTAATCTAGACAGTAAATTATTTGTTATTATAATTAGTCACTGCATTCCATCTGTCAGTAATCTAGACAGTAAATTATTTGTTATTATAATTAGTCACTGCATTCCATCTGTCAGTAATCTAGACAGTAAATTGTTTGTTATTATAATTAGTTACTGTATTACATCTGTCACTAATCTAGACAGTAAATTGTTTGTTATTATAATTTGTCACTGTATTCCATCTGTCGCTAATCTAGCCAGTAAATTGTTTGTTATTATAATTTGTCACTGTATTTCATCTGTCACTAATCTAGACACTAAATTGTTTGTTATTATAATTAGTTACTGTATTTCATCTGTCACTAATCTAGACAGTAATTTGTTTGTTATTATAATTTGTTACTGTATTCCATTTGTCACTAATCTAGACAGTAAATTGTTTGTTATTATAATTTATCACTGTATTCCATCTGTCAGTAATCTATCCAGTAAATTGTTTGTTATTATAATTAGTTACTGTATTCCATCTGTCACTAATCTAGCCAGTAAATTGTTTGTTATTATAATTAGTTACTGTATTCCATCTGTCACTAATCTAGACAGTAAATTGTTTGTTATTATAATTTGTCACTGTATTCCATCTGTCAATAATCTAGCCAGTAAGTTGTTTGTTATTATAATTTGTCACTGTATTCCATTTGTCACTAATCTAGACAGTAAATTGTTTGTTATTATAATTTGTCACTGTATTCCATCTGTCAGTAATCTAGACAGTAAATTGTTTGTTATTATAATTTGTCACTGTATTTCATCTGTCACTAATCTAGCCAGTAAATTGTTTGTTATTATAATTTGTCACTCTATTCCATTTGTCACTAATCTAGACAGTAAATTATTTGTTATTATAATTAGTCATTGCATTCCATCTGTCAGTAATCTAGACAGTAAATTGTTTGTTATTATAATTTGTCACTGTATTCCATCTGTCACTAATCTAGCCAGTAAATTGTTTGTTATTATAATTAGTTACTGTATTCCATCTGTCACTAATCTAGACAGTAAATTGTTTGTCAATGCTTGTAGTTCAGGTTTTATTACTGTGCATTTTATTTTCTGATATGCTTCTGCTCTTGGTTTTCAATGTTTATTGGTTGTTTCACCATTAAACTAATCTTCATAAGTTTATCTCATTATGAATTTCTGAGCACATTATAGAAATATATTATTGGCTTTGTACACTTTAATCTGATAGACTACTGCATATTTTGTTATCAGTTCTCTTTTATTGGGAGCTCAGATATAATATTACTTAGTTTTTGTTACATTATATTTTAAACTCTATCTAATAGTTCTGTATCTGTCTGAGGTTCCTTGTTTCTATACTGATTTTAGTCCATTCTTGTTTCTATTGAGTTCTAAAAGTCCTTTAGTTTTTCTATAAATCCTGATTTTATTAAGTACATTATTGCCATCATGAAACTTAAGTTTCAATTAACTCATATTTAATTTGTACATTTGAATTGTAATATTATTCTAGGGTTGAGTTTGCCCTTCTAGGAGGTACATTTGTTTTAGTTTAAAAGGAGGGTTTGTTAGAGTATTATTTCTTTTAACTTGTCCTCCAGATTACACTAACTCAGTTTGGAGTATATTTCATTGCATTATATCTTTGTAGTGCTTGTTATGTTATTGTAAGTTTTTGGAATATGCAATGTTATATTTCTTTTATTACATGTATGGTACTGCAGACTTTATTTATTCATAAAAGACACTATATGAGATTATTTATTACTTGAAGCTTCCTGTTTTGGGAATTATGCAGTTTAGAAAATATTAACATACAATAACAGTCTGTGGAATTTGAGGTCATACGTAAGGCTTAAGAAACATAATTATGAACTTAAAACAAAAATGATTTTTAATGAAAGAACCACTGCCTCTAACCATGTACTAGAAAAATAGAGTTGTTTTTAATAAAATATTTTGTTTAGAAAATTTTTTTCACAAGATGGTATCAAATTTTGATTAACTGAACAAAAAAAAAGGGAAAACATTTTGAAAGAAATGGCAAATGACGAACATTTATTTTAGAATATAATAAAGAGATGTATGTTGTTGGTATTAATAAAGCATATAGAATATAATAAAGAGATGTATGTTGTTGGTATTAATAAAGTTATATAGAATATAATAAAGAGAGACGTATGTCATTGGTATTAACAAAAAGCTATACAGAATATAACAAAGAGAGAGACGTATGTCAGTTGGCATTAACAAAGCCATACAGAATCATAACAAAGAGAGACGTATGCCGTCGGCATTAACAAAAAGCATACAGAACATAACAAAAAGAGATGTATGTTGTTGGTATTAATAAAGTATATAGAATATAATAAAAGAGAGATGTATGTTGTTGGTATTAATAAAGTATATAGAATATAACAGAGAGATGTATGTTGTTGGTATTAATAAAGTATATAGAATATAATAAAGAGATGTATATGTTGTTGGTATTAATAAAGTATATATAGAATATAATAAAGAGATGTATGTTGTTGGTATTAATCAAGTAAAGTATATAGAATATAATAAAAAGAGAGATGTATGTTGTTGGTATTAATAAATATAAGAACATAACAAAAGATATACGTCATTGGAATATAATACAGAACACAAGAGAGAGATGTATGTTGTTGGTATTAATAAAGTATATAGAATATAATAAAGAGAGATGTATGTTGTTGGTATTAATAAAGTATATAGAATATAATAAAGAGAGAGAGAGATGTTCGTTATTAATAAAGTATATATAGAATATAATAAAGAGAGATGTATGTTGTTGGTATTAATAAAGTATATAGAATATAATAAAAGAGATGTATGTTGTTGGTATTAATAAAGTATATAGAATATAATAAAGAGAGATGTATGTTGTTGGTATTAATAAAGTATATAGAATATAATAAAAGAGATGTATGTTGTTGGTATTAATAAAGTATATAGAATATAATAAAGAGAGATGTATGTTGTTGGTATTAATAAAGTATATAGAATATAATAAAGAGAGATGTATGTTGTTGGTATTAATAAAGTATATAGAATATAATAAAGAGAGATGTATGTTGTTGGTATTAATAAAGTATATAGAATATAATAAAAGAGATGTATGTTGTTGGTATTAATAAAGTATATAGAATATAATAAAAGAGAGATGTATGTTGTTGGTATTAATAAAGTATATAGAATATAATAAAGAGAGATGTATGTTGTTGGTATTAATCAAAGTACATAGGTATTAAAACGAGAGAATGTTGTTGGTATTAATAACAAAAGTATATAGAATATAATAAAGAGAGATGTATGTTGTTGGTATTAATAAAGTATATAGAATATAATAAAGAGAGATGTATGTTGTTGGTATTAATAAAGTATATAGAATATAATAAAAGAGATATGTATGTTGTTGGTATTAATAAAGTATATAGAATATAATAAAGAGAGATGTATGTTGTTGGTATTAATAAAGTATATAGAATATAATAAAGAGAGATGTATGTTGTTGGTATTAATAAAGTATATAGAATATAATAAACAGAGATGTATGTTGTTGGTATTAATAAAGTATATAGAATATAATAAAAAGAGATGTATGTTTTGGTATTAATAAAGTATATAGAATATAATAAAGAGAGATGTATGTTGTTGGTATTAATAAAAGTATATAGAATATAATAAACAGAGAGATGTATATGTTGTTGGTATTAATAAAAGTATATAGAATATAATAAACAGAGAGAGATGTATATTTGTTGGGTATTAATAAAGTATATAGAATATAATAAAGAGAGATGTATGTTGTTGGTATTAATAAAGTATATAGAATATAATAAGAGAGATGTATGTTGTTGGTATTAATAAAGTATATAGAATATAATAAAGAGAGATGTATGTTGTTGGTATTAATAAAGTATATAGAATATAATAAAGAGAGAGATATGTTGTTGGTATTAATAAAGTATATAGAATATAATAAAGAGAGATGTATGTTGTTGGTATTAATAAAGTATATAGAATATAATAAACAGAGATGTATGTTGTTGGTATTAATAAAGTATATAGAATATAATAAAGAGAGATGTATGTTGTTGGTATTAATAAAGTATATAGAATATAATAAAGAGAGATGTATGTTGTTGGTATTAATAAAGTTTATAGAATATAATAAAGAGAGAGATGTATGTTGTTGGTATTAATAAAGTATATAGAATATAATAAAGAGAGATGTATGTTGTTGGTATTAATAAAGTATATAGAATATAATAGAGAGAGATGTATGTTGTTGGTATTAATAAAGTATATAGAATATAATAAAGAGAGATGTATGTTGTTGGTATTAATAAAGTATATAGAATATAATAAAGAGAGATGTATGTTGTTGGTATTAATAAAGTATATAGAATATAATAAAGAGAGATGTATGTTGTTGGTATTAATAAAGTATATAGAATATAATAAAAGAGATGTATGTTGTTGGTATTAATAAAGTATATAGAATATAATAAAGAGAGATGTATGTTGTTGGTATTAATAAAGTATATAGAATATAATAAAGAGAGATGTATGTTGTTGGTATTAATAAAGTATATAGAATATAATAAAGAGAGATGTATGTTGTTGGTATTAATAAAGTATATAGAATATAATAAGAGAGATGTATGTTGTTGGTATTAATAAAGTATATAGAATATAATAAAGAGAGATGTATGTTGTTGGTATTAATAAAGTATATAGAATATAATAAAGAGAGATGTATGTTGTTGGTATTAATAAAAGTATATAGAATATAATAAGAGAGATGTATGTTGTTGGTATTAATAAAGTATATAGAATATAATAAACAGAGATGTATGTTGTTGGTATTAATAAAGTATATAGAATATAATAAAGAGAGATGTATATGTTGTTGGTATTAATAAAGTATATAGAATATAATAAAAGAGAGAGATGTATGTTGTTGGTATTAATAAAGTATATAGAATATAATAAAGAGAGATGTATGTTGTTGGTATTAATAAAGTATATAGAATATAATAAAGAGAGATGTATGTTGTTGGTATTAATAAAGTATATAGAATATAATATAAAGAGATGTATGTTTGTTGGTATTAATAAAGTATATAGAGAATATAATAAAGAGAGATGTATGTTGTTGGTATTAATAAAGTATATAGAATATAATAAAGAGAGATGTATGTTGTTGGTATTAATAAAGTATATATAGAATATAATAATAAGAGAGATGTATGTTGTTGGTATTAATAAAGTATATAGAATATAATAAAAGAGAGATGTATGTTGTTGGTATTAATAAAGTATATAGAATATAATAAAGAGAGATGTATGTTGTTGGTATTAATAAAGTATATAGAATATAATAAAAAGAGATGTATGTTGTTGGTATTAATAAAGTATATAGAATATAATAAAGAGAGAGATGTATGTTGTTGGTATTAATAAAAGTATATAGAATATAATAAGAGAGATGTATGTTGTTGGTATTAATAAAGTATATAGAATATAATAAAGAGAGAGATGTATGTTGTTGGTATTAATAAAGTATATAGAATATAATAAAGAGAGATGTATGTTGTATTAATAAAGTATATAGAATATAATAAAGAGATGTATGTTGTTGGTATTAATAAAGTATATAGAATATAATAAAGAGAGATGTATGTTGTTGGTATTAATAAAAGTATATAGAATATAATAAAGAGAGATGTATGTTGTTGGTATTAATAAAGTATATAGAATATAATAAAGATGTAGAGATGTATGTTGTTGGTATTAATAAAGTATATAGAATATAATAAAGAGAGATGTATGTTGTTGGTATTAATAAAATTATATAGAATATAATAAAAAGAGAGATGTATGTTGTTGGTATTAATAAAGTATATAGAATATAATAAAGAGAGATGTATGTTGTTGGTATTAATAAAGTATATAGAATATAATAAAGAGAGATGTATGTTGTTGGTATTAATAAAGTATATAGAATATAATAAAGAGAGATGTATGTTGTTGGTATTAATAAAGTATATAGAATATAATAAAGAGAGATGTATGTTGTTGGTATTAATAAAGTATATAGAATATAATAAAGAGAGATGTATGTTGTTGGTATTAATAAAGTATATAGAATATAATAGAGAGATGTATGTTGTTGGTATTAATAAAGTATATGGAATATAATAAAAAGAGAGATATGTTGTTGGTATTAATAAAGTATATAGAATATAATAAAAAGAGATGTATGTTGTTGGTATTAATAAAGTATATAGAATATAATAAAGAGATGTGTATGTTGTTGGTATTAATAAAGTATATAGAATATAATAAAAAGAGATGTATGTTGTTGGTATTAATAAAGTATATATAGAATATAATAAAAAGAGATGTATGTTGTTGGTATTAATAAAGTTTATAGAATATAATAAAGAGAGATGTATGTTGTTGGTATTAATAAAGTATATAGAATATAATAAAAGAGTATTAATAAAGTATATGTATGTTGTTGGTATTAATAAAGTATATAGAATATAATAAAGAGAGATGTATGTTGTTGGTATTAATAAAGAAAGAAAGTATATAGAATATAATAAAAGAGATGTATGTTGTTGGTATTAATAAAGTATATAGAATATAATAAACAGAGATGTATGTTGTTGGTATAGAATATAATATGTTGTATGTATATAAGATAGAATAATAAAAGAGAGATGTATGTTGTTGGTATTAATAAAGTATATAGAATATAATAAAGAGAGATGTATGTTGTTGGTATTAATAAAGTATATAGAATATAATAAAAAGAGAGATGTATGTTGTTGGTATTAATAAAGTATATAGAATATAATAAAAGAGAGATGTATGTTGTTGGTATTAATAAAGTATATAGAATATAATAAAGAGAGATGTATGTTGTTGGTATTAATAAAGTATATAGAATATAATAAAGAGAGATGTATGTTGTTGGTATTAATAAAGTATATAGAATATAATAAAAGAGAGATGTATGTTGTTGGTATTAATAAAGTATATAGAATATAATAAAGAGAGAGATGTATGTTGTTGGTATTAATAAAATATAGTATGTATGTTGTTGGTATTAATAAAGTATATAGAATATAATAAAGAGAGATGTATGTTGTTGGTATTAATAAAATAGAATATATAGAATATAATATAAGAATATAATAAAGAGATGTATGTTGTTGGTATTAATAAAGTATATAGAATATAATAAAAATGAGAGATAGAATATAATAAAGAGAGATGTATGTTGTTGGTATTAATAAAGTATATAGAATATAATAAAGAGAGATGTATGTAATAAAGTATTGGTATTAAGAGAATGTTGTTGGTATATAGAATATAATAAAGAGAGATGTATGTTGTTGGTATTAATAAAGTATATAGAATATAATAAAAGAGAGATGTATGTTGTTGGTATTAATAAAGTATATAGTATTAATAAAGATATAATAAAAAGAGATGTATGTTGTTGGTATTAATAAAGTATATAGAATATAATAAATAAGAGAGATGTATGTTGTTGGTATTAATAAAGTATATAGAATATAATAAAGAGAGATGTATGTTGTTGGTATTAATAAAGTATATAGAATATAATAAAAGAGAGATGTATGTTGTTGGTATTAATAAAGTATATAGAATATAATAAAGAGAGATGTATGTTGTTGGTATTAATAAAGTATATAGAATATAATAAAAAGAGATGTATGTTGTTGGTATTAATAGTATAAGTATATAGAATATATATATAATAGAGAGATGTATGTTGTTGGTATTAATAAAGTATATAGAATATAATAAAGAGAGATGTATGTTGTTGGTATTAATAAAGTATATAGAATATAATAAAGAGAGATGTATGTTGTTGGTATTAATAAAGTATATAGAATATAATAAAAGAGAGATGTATGTTGTTGGTATTAATAAAGTATATAGAATATAATAAAGAGAGATGTATGTTGTTGGTATTAATAAAGTATATAGAATATAATAAAGAGAGATGTATGTTGTTGGTATTAATAAAGTATATAGAATATAATAAAGAGAGATGTATGTTGTTGGTATTAATAAAGTATATAGAATATAATAAAGAGAGATGTATGTTGTTGGTATTAATAAAAGTATATAGAATATAATAAAGAGAGATGTATGTTGTTGGTATTAATAAAGTATATAGAATATAATAAAGAGAGATGTATGTTGTTGGTATTAATAAAGTATATAGAATATAATAAAGAGATGTATGTTGTTGGTATTAATAAAGTATATAGAATATAATAAAGAGAGATGTATGTTGTTGGTATTAATAAAGTATATAGAATATAATAAAGAGAGATGTATGTTGTTGGTATTAATAAAGTATATAGAATATAATAAAAGAGAGATGTATGTTGTTGGTATTAATAAAGTATATAGAATATAATAAAGAGAGATGTATGTTGTTGGTATTAATAAAGTATATAGAATATAATAAAGAGAGATGTATGTTGTTGGTATTAATAAAGTATATAGATATATAATAAAGAGAGATGTATGTTGTTGGTATTAATAAAGTATATAGAATATAATAAAGAGAGATGTATGTTGTTGGTATTAATAAAGTATATAGAATATAATAAAGAGAGAGATGTATGTTGTTGGTATTAATAAAGTATATAGAATATAATAAAGAGAGAGATGTATGTTGTTGGTATTAATAAAGTATATAGAATATAATAAAGAGAGATGTATGTTGTTGGTATTAATAAAGTATATAGAATATAATAAAGAGAGATGTATGTTGTTGGTATTAATAAAGTATATAGAATATAATAAAGAGAGAGATGTATGTTGTTGGTATTAATAAAGTATATAGAATATAATAAAAGAGATGTATGTTGTTGGTATTAATAAAGTATATAGAATATAATAAAGAGAGATGTATGTTGTTGGTATTAATAAAATATATAGAATATAATAAAGAGAATGTATGTTGTTGGTATTAATAAAGTATATAGAATATAATAAAGAGAGATGTATGTTGTTGGTATTAATAAAGTATATAGAATATAATAAGAGAGAGATGTATGTTGTTGGTATTAATAAAGTATATAGAATATAATAAAGAGAGATGTATGTTGTTGGTATTAATAAAGTATATAGAATATATAATAGAGAGATGTATGTTGTTGGTATTAATAAAGTATATAGAATATAATAAAGAGAGATGTATGTTGTTGGTATTAATAAAGTATATAGAATATAATAAAGAGAGATGTATGTTGTTGGTATTAATAAAGTATATAGAATATAATAAAGAGAGATGTATGTTGTTGGTATTAATAAAGTATATAGAATATAATAAAGAGATGTATGTATGTTGTATATGGTATTAATAAAGTATATAGAATATAATAAAGAGAGATGTATGTTGTTGGTATTAATAAAGTATATAGAATATAATAAAGAGAGATGTATGTTGTTGGTATTAATAAAGTATATAGAATATAATAAAGAGAGATGTATGTTGTTGGTATTAATAAAGTATATAGAATATAATAAAGAGAGATGTATGTTGTTGGTATTAATAAAGTATATAGAATATAATAAGAGAGAGATGTATGTTGTTGGTATTAATAAAGTATATAGAATATAATATAATAAAAGAGATGTATGTTGTTGGTATTAATAAAGTATATAGAATATATAAAAGAGAGATGTATGTTGTTGGTATTAATAAAGTATATAGAATATAATAAAGAGAGATGTATGTTGTTGGTATTAATAAAGTATATAGAATATAATAAAGAGAGATGTATGTTGTTGGTATTAATAAAGTATATAGAATATAATAAAGAGAGTAGAGATGAATATATTGTTGTTGTTGGTATTAATAAAGTATATAGAATATAATAAAGAGAGATGTATGTTGTTGGTATTAATAAAGTATATAGAATATAATAAAGAGAGATGTATGTTGTTGGTATTAATAAAGTATATAGAATATAATAAAGAGAGATGTATGTTGTTGGTATTAATAAAGTATATAGAATATAATAAAGAGAGATGTATGTTGTTGGTATTAATAAAGTATATAGAATATAATAAAAGAGAGATGTATGTTGTTGGTATTAATAAAGTATATAGAATATAATAAATAAGAGAGATGTATGTTGTTGGTATTAATAAAGTATATAGAATATAATAAAGAGAGATGTATGTTGTTGGTATTAATAAAGTATATAGAATATAATAAAAGAGAGATGTATGTTGTTGGTATTAATAAAGTATATAGAATATAATAAAGAGAGATGTATGTTGTTGGTATTAATAAAGTATATAGAATATAATAAAGAGAGATGTATGTTGTTGGTATTAATAAAGTATATAGAATATAATAAAGAGAGAGATGTATGTTGTTGGTATTAATAAAGTATATAGAATATAATAAAGAGAGATGTATGTTGTTGGTATTAATAAAGTATATAGAATATATAAAGAGAGATGTAGAGTATATAATAAAGAGAGATGTATGTTGTTGGTATTAATAAAGTATATAGAATATAATAAAGAGAGATGTATGTTGTTGGTATTAATAAAGTATATAGAATATAATATATAAAGAGATGTATGTTGTTGGTATTAATAAAGTATATAGAATATAATAAAGAGATGTATGTTGTTGGTATTAATAAAGTATATAGAATATAATAAAAAGAGAGATGTATGTTGTTGGTATTAATAAAGTATATAGAATATAATAAAGAGAGATGTATGTTGTTGGTATTAATAAAGTATATAGAATATAATAAAGAGAGATGTATGTTGTTGGTATTAATAAAGTATATAGAATATAATAAAGAGAGATGTATGTTGTTGGTATTAATAAAAGTATATAGAATATAATAAAGAAGAGATGTATGTTGTTGGTATTAATAAAGTATATAGAATATAATAAAGAGAGATGTATGTTGTTGGTATTAATAAAAGTATATAGAATATAATAAAGAGAGATGTATGTTGTTGGTATTAATAAAGTATATAGAATATAATAAAGAGAGAGATGTATGTTGTTGGTATTAATAAAGTATATAGAATATAATAAAGAGAGATGTATGTTGTTGGTATTAATAAAGTAAAGTATATAGAATATTAATAAAGAGAGATGTATGTTGTTGGTATTAATAAAGTATATAGAATATAATAAAGAGAGATGTATGTTGTTGGTATTAATAAATTATATAGAATATAATAAAGAGAGATGTATGTTGTTGGTATTAATAAAGTATATAGAATATAATAAAGAGATGTATGTTGTTGGTATTAATAAAGTATATAGAATATAATAAAGAGAGATGTATGTTGTTGGTATTAATAAAGTATATAGAATATAATAAAGAGATGTATGTTGTTGGTATTAATAAAGTATATAGAATATAATAAAGAGAGAGATATGTATGTTGTTGGTATTAATAAAAGTATATAGAATATAATAAAGAGAGATGTATGTTGTTGGTATTAATAAAGTATATAGAATATAATAAAGAGAGATGTATGTTGTTGGTATTAATAAAGTATATAGAATATAATAAAGAGAGAGATGTATGTTGTTGGTATTAATAAAGTATATAGAATATAATAAAGAGATGTATGTTGTTGGTATTAATAAAGTATATAGAATATAATAAAAAGAGAGATGTATGTTGTTGGTATTAATAAAGTATATAGAATATAATAAAAAGAGAGATGTATGTTGTTGGTATTAATAAAGTATATAGAATATAATAAAAAAGAGATGTATGTTGGTATTAATAAAGTATATAGAATATAATAAAGAGAGATGTATGTTGTTGGTATTAATAAAAGTATATAGAATATAATAAAAGAGAGATGTATGTTGTTGGTATTAATAAAGTATATAGAATATAATAAGAGAGATGTATGTTGTTGGTATTAATAAAGTATATAGAATATAATAAAGAGAGATGTATGTTGTTGGTATTAATAAAGTATATAGAATATAATAAGATGTAGAGTATATAGATATGTTGTTGTTGGTATTAATAAAGTATATAGAATATAATAAAGAGAGATGTATGTTGTTGGTATTAATAAAGTATATAGAATATAATAAAAGAGAGATGTATGTTGTTGGTATTAATAAAGTATATAGAATATAATAAAGAGAGTATGTATGTTGTTGGTATTAATAAAGTATATAGAATATAATAAAGAGAGATGTATGTTGTTGGTATTAATAAAGTATATAGAATATAATAAAAAGAAAGAGATGTATGTTGTTGGTATTAATAAAGTATATAGAATATAATAAAAGAGAGATGTATGTTGTTGGTATTAATAAAGTATATAGAATATAATAAAGAGAGATGTATGTTGTTGGTATTAATAAAGTATATAGAATATAATAAAAGAGAGATGTATGTTGTTGGTATTAATAAAGTATATAGAATATAATAAAAGAGAGATGTATATAAGTATATAGAATATAATAAAGAGAGATGTATGTTGTTGGTATTAATAAAGTATATAGAATATAATAAAGAGAGATGTATGTTGTTGGTATTAATAAAGTATATAGAATATAATAAAGAGAGATGTATGTTGTTGGTATTAATAAAGTATATAGAATATAATAAAGAGAGATGTATGTTGTTGGTATTAATAAAGTATATAGAATATAATAAAGAGAGATGTATGTTGTTGGTATTAATAAAGTATATATAGAATATAATAAAGAGATGTATGTTTTGGTATTAATAAAGTATATAGAATATAATAAAGAGAGATGTATGTTGTTGGTATTAATAAAGTATATAGAATATAATAAAGAGAGATGTATGTTGTTGGTATTAATAAAGTATATAGAATATAATAAAAAGAGATGTATGTTGTTGGTATTAATAAAGTATATAGAATATAATAAAGAGAGATGTATGTTGTTGGTATTAATAAAGTATATAGAATATAATAAAGAGAGATGTATGTTGTTGGTATTAATAAAAGTATATAGAATATAATAAATAAAGAGATGTATGTTGTTGGTATTAATAAAGTATATAGAATATAATAAAAGAGATGTATGTTGTTGGTATTAATAAAGTATATAGAATATAATAAAGAGAGATGTATGTTGTTGGTATTAATAAAAGTATATAGAATATAATAAAAAGAGAGATGTATGTTGTTGGTATTAATAAAGTATATAGAATATAATAAAGAGAGATGTATGTTGTTGGTATTAATAAAGTATATAGAATATAATAAAGAGAGATGTATGTTGTTGGTATTAATAAAGTATATAGAATATAATAAAGAGAGATTAATAAAAGTATATATATAGAGATGTTGTTGGTATTAATAAAAGTATATAGAATATAATAAGAGATGTATGTTGTTGGTATTAATAAAGTATATAGAATATAATAAAAGAGAGATGTATGTATGTTGGTATTAATAAAGTATATAGAATATAATAAAGAGAGATGTATGTTGTTGGTATTAATAAAGTATATAGAATATATAAAGAGAGATGTATGTTGTTGGTATTAATAAAGTATATAGAATATAATAAAAGAGATGTATGTTGTTGGTATTAATAAAGTATATAGAATATAATAAAAGAGAGATGTATGTTGTTGGTATTAATAAAGTATATAGAATATAATAAAGAGAGATGTATGTTGTTGGTATTAATAAAGTATATAGAATATAATAAAGAGAGATGTATGTTGTTGGTATTAATAAAGTATATAGAATATAATAAAGAGAGATGTATGTTGTTGGTATTAATAATAGTATATAGAATATAATATATATAGAATATAATAAAAGAGATGTATGTTGTTGGTATTAATAAAGTATATAGAATATAATAAAGAGAGATGTATGTTGTTGGTATTAATAAAGTATATAGAATATAATAAAGAGAGATGTATGTTGTTGGTATTAATAAAGAATATATAGAATATAATAAAGTATATAGAATATAATAGAAAGAGATGTATGTTGTTGGTATTAATAAAGTATATAGAATATAATAAAGAGAGATGTATGTTGTTGGTATTAATAAAGTATATAGAATATAATAAAGAGAGATGTATGTTGTTGGTATTAATTAATAAAGTATATAGAATATAATAAAGAGAGATGTATGTTGTTGGTATTAATAAAGTATATAGAATATAATAAAGAGAGATGTATGTTGTTGGTATTAATAAAGTATATAGAATATAATAAAGAGAGATGTATGTTGTTGGTATTAATAAAGTATATAGAATATATAATAAAGAGAGATGTATGTTGTTGGTATTAATAAAGTATATAGAATATAATAAAGAGAGATGTATGTTGTTGGTATTAATAAAGTATATAGAATATAATAAAGAGAGATGTATGTTGTTGGTATTAATATAAGTATATAGATAATATATAATAAAGAGAGATGTATGTTGTTGGTATTAATAAAGTATATAGAATATAATAAAGAGAGATGTATGTTGTTGGTATTAATAAAGTATATAGAATATAATAAAGAGAGATGTATGTTGTTGGTATTAATAAAGTATATAGAATATAATAAAAAGAGAGATGTATGTTGTTGGTATTAATAAAGAATATATATAGTATTAATAAGTATAATATAATAAAGAGAGATGTATGTTGTTGGTATTAATAAAGTATATAGAATATAATAATGTAGTATATAGAATATAATAAAAGAGATGTATGTTGTTGGTATTAATAAAGTATATAGAATATAATAAAGAGAGATGTATGTTGTTGGTATTAATAAAGTATATAGAATATAATAAAGAGAGATGTATGTTGTTGGTATTAATAAAATTATATAGAATATAATAAAAGAGATGTATGTTGTTGGTATTAATAAAGTATATAGAATATAATAAAGAGAGATGTATGTTGTTGGTATTAATAAAGTATATAGAATATAATAAAAGAGAGATGTATGTTGTTGGTATTAATAAAGTATATAGAATATAATAAAGAGAGATGTATGTTGTTGGTATTAATAAAGTATATAGAATATAATAAAGAGAGATGTATGTTGTTGGTATTAATAAAAGTATATAGAATATAATAAAGAGAGATGTATGTTGTTGGTATTAATAAAGTATATAGAATATAATAAAAGAGATGTATGTTGTTGGTATTAATAAAGTATATAGAATATAATAAAGAGAGATGTATGTTGTTGGTATTAATAAAGTATATAGAATATAATAAAGAGAGATGTATGTTGTTGGTATTAATAAAGTATATAGAATATAATAAAGAGAGATGTATGTTGTTGGTATTAATAAAGTATATAGAATATAATAAAGAGAGATGTATGTTGTTGGTATTAATAAAGTATATAGAATATAATAAAGAGAGATGTATGTTGTTGGTATTAATATAAGAATATATAGAATATAATAAAGTATATAGAATATAATAAAGAGATGTATGTTGTTGGTATTAATAAAGTATATAGAATATAATAAAGAGAGATGTATGTTGTTGGTATTAATAAAGTATATAGAATATAATAAAAGAGAGATGTATGTTGTTGGTATTAATAAAGTATATAGAATATAATAAAAGAGAGATGTATGTTGTTGGTATTAATAAAGTATATAGAATATAATAAAGAGAGATGTATGTTGTTGGTATTAATAAAGTATATAGAATATAATAAAGAGAGATGTATGTTGTTGGTATTAATAAAGTATATAGAATATAATAAGAGAGATGTATGTTGTTGGTATTAATAAAGTATATAGAAGATATATAATAAAAGAGATGTATGTTGTTGGTATTAATAAAGTATATAGAATGTAATAAAGAGAGATGTATGTTGTTGGTATTAATAAAGTATATAGAATATAATAAAAAGAGATGTATGTTGTTGGTATTAATAAAGTATATAGAATATAATAAAAAGAGATGTATGTTGTTGGTATTAATAAAGTATATAGAATATAATATGTAATAAAGAGAGATGTATGTTGTTGGTATTAATAAAGTATATAGAATATAATAAAGAGAGATGTATGTTGTTGGTATTAATAAAGTATATAGAATATAATAAAGAGAGATGTATGTTGTTGGTATTAATAAAGTATATAGAATATAATAAAGAGATGTATGTTGTTGGTATTAATAAAGTATATAGAATATAATAAAGAGAGATGTATGTTGTTGGTATTAATAAAGTATATAGAATATAATAAAGAGAGATGTATGTTGTTGGTATTAATAAAGTATATAGAATATAATAAAGAGAGATGTATGTTGTTGGTATTAATAAAGTATATAGAATATAATAAAGAGAGATGTATGTTGTTGGTATTAATAAAGTATATAGAATATAATAAAGAGAGATGTATGTTGTTGGTATTAATAAAGTATATAGAATATAATAAAGAGAGATGTATGTTGTTGGTATTAATAAAGTATATAGAATATATTAATAAAGAGAATATAATAGAGATGTATGTTGTTGGTATTAATAAAGTATATAGAATATAATAAAGAGAGATGTATGTTGTTGGTATTAATAAAGTATATAGAATATAATAAAGAGATGTATGTTGTTGGTATTAATAAAGTATATAGAATATAATAAAGAGAGATGTATGTTGTTGGTATTAATAAAGTATATAGAATATAATAAAGAGAGATGTATGTTGTTGGTATTAATAAAGTATATAGAATATAATAAAGAGAGATGTATGTTGTTGGTATTAATAAAGTATATAGAATATAATAAAAGAGATGTATGTTGTTGGTATTAATAAAGTATATAGAATATAATAAAGAGAGATGTATGTTGTTGGTATTAATAAAGTATATAGAATATAATAAAGAGAGATGTATGTTGTTGGTATTAATAAAGTATATAGAATATAATAAAGAGATGTATGTTGTTGGTATTAATAAAGTATATAGAATATAATAAAAAGAGATGTATGTTGTTGGTATTAATAAAGTATATAGAATATAATAAAGAGAGATGTATGTTGTTGGTATTAATAAAGTATATAGAATATAATAAAGAGATGTATGTTGTTGGTATTAATAAAGTATATAGAATATAATAAGAGAGATGTATGTTGTTGGTATTAATAAAGTATATAGAATATAATAAAGAGAGATGTATGTTGTTGGTATTAATAAAGTATATAGAATATAATAAAGAGAGATGTATGTTTGTTGGTATTAATAAAGTATATAGAATATAATAAAAGAGATGTATGTTGTTGGTATTAATAAAGTATATAGAATATAATAAAGAGATGTATGTTGTTGTATTAATAAAGTATATAGAATATAATAAGAGATGTATGTTGTTGGTATTAATAAAGATATATAGAATATAATAAAGAGAGATGTATGTTGTTGGTATTAATAAAGTATATAGAATATAATAAAGAGAGATGTATGTTGTTGGTATTAATAAAGTATATAGAATATAATAAAAGAGATGTATGTTGTTGGTATTAATAAAGTATATAGAATATAATAAAGAGAGATGTATGTTGTTGGTATTAATAAAGTATATAGAATATAATAAAAAGAGATGTATGTTGTTGTTGGTATTAATAAAGTTATATAGAATATAATAAAGAGAGATGTATGTTGTTGGTATTAATAAAAGTATATAGAATATAATAAAAGAGAGATGTATGTTGTTGGTATTAATAAAAGTATATAGAATATAATAAAGAGAGATGTATGTTGTTGGTATTAATAAAGTATATATAGAATATAATAAAGAGAGATGTATGTTGTTGGTATTAATAAAGTATATAGAATATAATAAAGAGAGATGTATGTTGTTGGTATTAATAAAGTATATAGAATATAATAAAGAGATGTATGTTGTTGGTATTAATAAATATATATAGAATATAATAAAAATAGAGATGTATGTTGTTGGTATTAATAAAGTATATAGAATATAATAAAGAGAGATGTATGTTGTTGGTATTAATAAAAGTATATAGAATATAATAAAGAGAGAGATGTATGTTGTTGGTATTAATAAAGTAATAGAATATAATAAAGAGAGATGTATGTTGTTGGTATTAATAAAGTATATAGAATATAATAAAGAGAGATGTATGTTGTTGGTATTAATAAAGTATATAGAATATAATAAAGAGAGATGTATGTTGTTGGTATTAATAAAGTATATAGAATATAATAAAGAGAGATGTATGTTGTTGGTATTAATAAAAGTATATAGAATATAATAAAGAGAGATGTATGTTGTTGGTATTAATAAAAGTATATAGAATATAATAAAGAGAGATGTATGTTGTTGGTATTAATAAAGTATATAGAATATAATGATAAAAGAGAGATGTATGTTGTTGGTATTAATAAAGTATATAGAATATAATAAAAGAGATGTATGTTGTTGGTATTAATAAAGTATATAGAATATAATAAAGAGAGATGTATGTTGTTGGTATTAATAAAGTATATAGAATATAATAAAGAGAGATGTATGTTGTTGGTATTAATAAAGTATATAGAATATAATAAAGAGAGATGTATGTTGTTGGTATTAATAAAGTATATAGAATATAATAAGAGATGTATGTTGTTGGTATTAATAAAGTATATAGAATATAATAAAGAGATGTATGTTGTTGGTATTAATAAAAGTATATAGAATATAATAAAGAGAGATGTATGTTGTTGGTATTAATAAAGTATATAGAATATAATAAAGAGAGATGTATGTTGTTGGTATTAATAAAGTATATAGAATATAATAAGAGAGATGTATGTTGTTGGTATTAATAAAGTATATAGAATATAATAAAGAGAGATGTATGTTGTTGGTATAAAGTAATAAAAGTATAAAGAGAGAATATAATAAAAGTATATAGAGAGATGTATGTTGTTGGTATTAATAAAGTATATAGAATATAATAAAGAGAGATGTATGTTGTTGGTATTAATAAAGTATATAGAATATAATAATAAAGAGAGATGTATGTTGTTGGTATTAATAAAGTATATAGAATATAATAAAAGAGATGATGTATGTTGTATAGGTATTAATAAATGTTGTTGGTATTATAAAGATATAGAAATAAAGAGAGATGTATGTTGTTGGTATTAATAAAGTATATAGAATATAATAAGAGAGAGATGTATGTTGTTGGTATTAATAAAGTATATAGAATATAATAAAAGAGAGATGTATGTTGTTGGTATTAATAAAGTATATAGAATATAATAGAGAGAGATGTATGTTGTTGGTATTAATAAAGTATATAGAATATAATAAAGAGAGATGTATGTTGTTGGTATTAATAAAGTATATAGAATATAATAAAGAGAGATGTATGTTGTTGGTATTAATAAAGTATATAGAATATAATAAAGAGAGATGTATGTTGTTGGTATTAATAAAGTATATAGAATATAATAAAAAAGAGATGTATGTTGTTGGTATTAATAAAGTATATAGAATATAATAAAGAGAGATGTATGTTGTTGGTATTAATAAAGTATATAGAATATAATAAAGAGAGATGTATGTTGTTGGTATTAATAAAGTATATAGAATATAATAAGAGAGAGATGTATGTTGTTGGTATTAATAAAGTATATAGAATATAATAAGAGAGATGTAGGTAGGTATTGACATATATATAGAATATAATAAAGAGAGATATGTTGTTGGTATTAATAAAGTATATAGAATATAATAAAGAGAGATGTATGTTGTTGGTATTAATAAAGTATATAGAATATAATAAAGAGAGAGATGTATGTTGTTGGTATTAATAAAGTATATAGAATATAATAAGAGAGAGATGTATGTTGTTGGTATTAATAAAGTATATAGAATATAATAAAGAAGAGATGTATGTTGTTGGTATTAATAAAGTATATAGAATATAATAAAGAAGAGATGTATGTTGTTAAAGTAGGAATATAAAGGTATCATAATTGTTGGTATTAATAGTAATAGAAAATAATCAGAGATGTATGTTGTTGGTATTAATAAAGTATATAGAATATAATAAAGAGAGATGTATGTTGTTGGTATTAATAAAGTATATAGAATATAATAAAGAGAGATGTATGTTGTTGGTATTAATAAAGTATATAGAATATAATAAAGAGAGATGTATGTTGTTGGTATTAATAAAAGTATATAGAATATAATAAAGAGAGATGTATGTTGTTGGTATTAATAAAGTATATAGAATATAATAAAGAGAGATGTATGTTGTTGTAATGGTATTAATAAAGTATATAGAATATAATAAAAGAGAGATGTATGTTGTGTTGTTGGTATTAATAAAGTATATAGAATATAATAAAGAGAGATGTATATTGTTGGTATTAATAAAATATATAGAATATATAAAGAGAGATGTATGTTGTTGGTATTAATAAAAGTATATATAGAATATAATAAAGAGAGATGTATATTGTTGGTATTAATAAAGTATATAGAATATAATAAAAAGAGAGATGTATGTTGTTGGTATTAATAAAGTATATAGAATATAATAAAAGAGATGTATGTTGTTGGTATTAATAAAGTATATAGAATATAATAAAGAGAGATGTATGTTGTTGGTATTAATAAAGTATATAGAATATAATAAAGAGAGTATGTTGTTGGTATTAATAAAGTATAGAATATAATAAAGAGAGATGTATGTTGTTGTATTAATAAAGTATATAGAATATAATAAAGAGAGAGATGTATGTTGTTGGTATTAATAAGTATATAGTATATAGAATATAATAAAGTATATAGAGAGATGTATGTTGTTGGTATTAATAAAGTATATAGAATATAATAAAGAGAGATGTATGTTGTTGGTATTAATAAAGTATATAGAATATAATAAAGAGAGATGTGTTGTTGGTATTAATAAAGTATATAGAGATATAATAAGAAGAGATGTATGTTGTTGGTATTAATAAAGCTATATAGTATATATAATAAAGAGAGATGTATGTTGTTGGTATTATAAAGTATATAGAATATATATATAAGAAGAGATGTATGTTGTTGGTATTAATAAAGTATATAGAATATAATAAAGAGAGATGTATGTTGTTGGTATTAATAAAGTATATAGAATATAATAAAGAGAGATGTATGTTGTTGGGTATTAATAAAGTATATAGAATATAATAAAGAGAGAGATGTATGTTGTTGGTATTAATAAAGTATATAGAATATAATAAAGAGAGATGTATGTATTTGTTGGTATTAATAAAGTATATAGAATATAATAAGAAGAGATGTATGTTGTTGGTATTAATAAAGTATATAGAATATAATAAAAGAGAAGAGATGTATGTTGTTGGTATTAATAAAGTATATAGAATATAATAAGACAGAGATGTATATTTGTTGGTATTAATAAAGTATATAGAATATAATAAAGAGAGATGTATGTTGTTGGTATTAATAAAGTATATAGAATATAATAAAAGAGATGTATGTTGTTGGTATTAATAAAGTATATAGAATATAATAAAGAGAGTATGTTGTTGGTATTAATAAAGTATATAGAATATAATAAAAGAGAGATGTATGTTTGTTGGTATTAATAAAGTATATAGAATATAATAAAAGAGATGTATGTTGTTGGTATTAATAAAAGTATATAGAATATAATAAAGAGAGATGTATGTTGTTGGTATTAATAAAGTATATAGAATATATAATAAAGAGAGATGTATGTTGTTGGTATTAATAAAGTATATAGAATATAATAAAAGAGATGTATGTTGTTGGTATTAATAAAGTATATAGAATATAATAAAGAGAGAGATGTATGTTGTTGGTATTAATAAAGTATATAGAATATAATAAAAGAGATGTATGTTGTTGAGGTATTAATAAAGTATATAGAATATAATAAAGAGAGAGAGATGTATGTTGTTGGTATTAATAAAGTATATAGAATATAATAAAGAGAGATGTATGTTGTTGGTATTAATAAAGTATATAGAATATAATAAAGAGAGATGTATGTTGTTGGTATTAATAAAGATTATATAGAATATAATAAAGAGATGTATGTTGTTGGTATTAATAAAGTATATAGAATATAATAAAGAGATGTATGTATTTGTTGGTATTAATAAAGTATATAGAATATAATAAAGAGAGATGTATGTTGTTGGTATTAATAAAGTATATAGAATATATAATAAAGAGAGATGTATGTTGTTGAGGTATTAATAAAAGTATATAGAATATAATAAGCAGAGATGTATATGTTGTTGGTATTAATAAAGTATATAGAATATAATAATAGAGATGTATGTATGTTGGTATTAATAAAGTATATAGAATATAATAAAAGAGAGATGTATATTGTTGGTATTAATAAAGTATATAGAATATAATAAAGAGAGATGTATGTTGTTGGTATTAATAAGAATATATAGAATATAATAAGAGAGATGTATATTTATTTGGTATTAATAAAGTATATAGAATATATAATAAAAGAGAGAGATGTATGTTGTTGGTATTAATAAAATTATATAGAATATAATAAAAGAGATGTATGTTGTTTGGTATTAATAAGTATATATAGAATATATAAAATAGAGAGATGTATGTTGTTGGTATTAATAAAGTATATAGAATATAATAAAGAGAGATGTATGTTGTTGGTATTAATAAAGTATATAGAATATAATAGAGAGATGTATGTATGTTGTTGGTTATTAATAAAGTATATAGAATATAATAAAAAAGAGAGATGTATGTATGTTGGTGGTATTAATAAAGTATATAGAATATAATAAAAGAGATGTATGTTGTTGGTATTAATAAAATTATATAGAATATAATAAAGAGAGATGTATGTTATTTGTTGGTATTAATAAAGTATATAGAATATAATAAAGCAGAGATGTATGTTGTTGGTATTAATAAAGTATATAGAATATAATAAAGAGAGATATATGTTGTTGGTATTAATAAAGTATATAGGAATATAATAAAGAGAGATGTATGTTGTTGGTATTAATAAAGTATATAGAATATAAAGAGAGAGATGTATGTTGTTGAGGTATTAATAAAGTATATAGAATATAATAAAGAGATGTATGTTGTTGGTATTAATAAAGTATATAGAATATAATAAAGAGAGAGATGTATGTTGTTGGTATTAATAAAGTATATAGAATATAATAAAAGAGAGATGTATGTTGTTGGTATTAATAAAGTATATAGAATATAATAAAGAGAGATGTATGTTGTTGGTATTAATAAAGTATATAGAATATAATAAAGAGAGATGTATGTTGTTGTTATTAATAAAGTATATAGAGAATATAATAAACAGAGATGTATGTTGTTGGTAATAATAAAGTATATAGAATATAATAAAGAGATGTATGTTGTTGGTATTAATAAAAAGTATATAAGAATATAATAAAGAGATGTATGTTGTTGGTATTAATAAAGTATATAGAGAATATAATAAAGAGAGAGATGTATGTTGTTGTTATTAATAAAGTATATAGAATATAATAAGAGATGATGTATGTTGTTGGTATTAATAAAGTATATAGAATATAATAAAAGAGAGATATATGTTGTTGGTATTAATAAAAGTATATATAATATAATAAAGAGATGTATGTTGTTGGTATTAATAAAGTATATAGAATATAATAAAGAGATGTATGTTGTTGGTATTAAAGTATATAGAATATATAATAAAGAGATGTATGTTGTTGAGGTATTAATAAAGTTATATAGAGAATATAAGAGAGATGTATGTTGTTGGGGTATTAATAAAGTATATAGAATATAATAAAAGAGATGTATGTTGTTGGTATTTAATAAAGTATATAGAATATAAGAGATGTATGTTGTTGTGGTATTATTAAAGAGTATATAGAATATAATAGAGAGATGTATGTTGTTGGTATTAATAAGTATATAGAATATAATAATAAGAGATGTATATTTGTTGGTATTAATAAAGTATATAGAATATAATAAAGAGAGATGTATGTTGTTGGTAATAAAGTATATAGAATATAATAAGAGAGATGTATGTTGTTGGTATTAATAAAGTATATATAGAATATAATAAAGAGAGATGTATGTTGTTGGTATTAATAAGTATATAGAATATAATAAAGAGAATGTATGTTTGTTGGTATTAAAAAGTATATAGAATATAATAAAGAGAGATGTATGTTGTTGGTATTAATATAGAATATAGAATATAATAGAGATGTATGTTGTTGGTATTAATAAAGTATATAGAAGAATATAATAAAGAGAATGTATGTTGTTGGCGTAATAAAGTATATAGAATATAATAAACAAGAGATGTATGTTGTTGGTATTAATAAAGTATATAGAATATAATAAAACAGAGATGTATGTTGTTGGTATTAATAAATAGTATATAGAATATAATAAAGAGAGATGTATGTTGTTGGTATTAATAAAAATTATATAGAATATAATAAAGAGATGTATGTATGTTTGTTATTAATAAAATATATAGAATATAATAAGAGAATTATATGTTGTTGGGTATTAATAAAAGTATATAGAAGATAATAAAGAGAGATGTATGTTGTTGGTATTAATAAAGTATATAGAATATAATAAAGAGAGAGATGTATGTTGTTGGTATTAATAAAGTATATAGAATATAATAAAGAGAGATGTATGTTGTTGGTATTAAAGTATATAGAATATAATAAAGAGAGATGTATGTTGTTGGTATTAATAATTAGTATATAGAATATAATAAAGAGAGATGTATGTGTTGGTAAATAAAGTATATAGAATATAATAAAGAGATGTATATGTTGTTGGTATTAATAAAGTATATAAGAATATAATAAAGAGATGTATGTTGTTGGTATTAATAAAGAATATAGAATATAATAAAAAGAGAATGTATGTTGGTTTAATAAAGTATATAGAAGATATAATAAGAGAGAGATGTATATTGTTGTGAGACATAATAAAATTATATAGAATATAATAAGAGAGATGTATGTTAGGTAGGTATTGACAGTATATAGAATATAATAAAGAGAGAGTATGTTGTTGTTGGTGATGGCAATATATGTGGAATATAATAAAGAGAGAGTATGTTGTTGGTATTAATAAAGTATATAGAATATAATAAAGAGAGATGTATGTTGTTATAGTAGTATATAGGAATAGAATAGAAGAAGATAAAATGATGTTTAATTTGGTGGTGTGTAATAAAATTATATAGAATATAATAAAGAGAGATATGTTGTTGGTATTAATAAGGTATATAGAATATAATAAAAGAGAGATGTATATTTGTTGGTATTAATAAAGTATATAGAATATAATAGAGAGATGTATGTTGTGGTGATAAATAAAGTATATAGAAGATGCAATAAGAAGAGTATGTATGTTGGTATTAATAAAGTATATAGGAATATAATGAAGGGTATCATAATTGTTGGTATTAATAAGTACTATAGAAAATAATCAGCAAGAGTGTATGTATTTACAGGTATTAATAAGTATATAGAATATAATAAAGAGATGTATGTTGGTGGTATTAATAGTATATATAGAATAATAAAGAGAGATGTATGTTGTTGGTGTTAATAAAGTATATAGAATATAATAAAGAGAGATGTATGTTGTTGGTATTAATAAAGATTAAGTAGAAGATATATAATAAAGAGAGATGTATGTTGTTGGTATGAAATAAAGTATATAGAATATAATAAAAAGATGTATGTATGTTGGTATGGCAATTAATAAAGAACAGATAGAATATAATAAAAGAGAGAGATGTATGTTGTTGGTATTAATAAAGTATATAGAATATAATAAAAGAGATGTATGTTGTTGGTATTAATAAAGTATATAGAGAATATAATAGAGAGATGTATGTTGTTGGTATTAATAAAGTATATAGAATATAATAAAGAGAGATGTATGTTTGTTGGTATTAATAAAGTATATAGGAATATAATAAGAGAGATGTATGTTGTTGGTATTAATAAAGTATATAGAATATAATAAAGAGAGATGTATGTTGTTGGTATTAATAAAGTATATAGAATATAATAAAGAGATGTATGTTGTTGGTATTAATAAAGTATATAGAATATAATAAAGAGAGATGTATGTTGTTGAGTAATAAACTATATAGAATATAATAAAGAGAGATGTATGTTGTTGGTATTAATAAAAAGTATATAAGAATATAATAAAGAGATGTATGTTGTTGGTATTAATAAGTATATAGAGAATATAATAAAGAGAGAGATGTATGTTGTTGTTATTAATAAAGTATATAGAATATAATAAAGAGATGTATGTTGTTGGTATTAAAAAGTATATAGAATATAATAAAGAGATATATGTTGTTGGTATTAAAAAAGTATATATAATATAATAAAGAGATGTATGTTGTTGGTATTAATAAAGTATATAGAATATAATAAAGAGATGTATGTTGTTGGTATAATAGTATATAGAATATAATAAAGAGAGATGTATGTTGTTGGTGATAATAAAGTATATATAGAGAGATATATTAAGGAGGATGTATGTTGTTGTTATTAATATAAAATAGGAATAATATAATATATATATTAGGTTGGTGAGGATAATATGGGATAAAGAGGATCGTAAATAAAGAGATATGTGTTGGTATTAATAAGTATATATAGAATATAATAAAGATGTATGTTGTTGGTGATTAATAAGGGTATAAGAATACGGCAGAGATGTATGTTGTTGGTATTAATAAATTGTATATAGAATATAATAAAGAGAGATGTATGTTGTTGGTATTAATAAAGAATATAGAATATAAAGAGAGAGATGTATATTATTGGTGCATTAATAAAATATATAGAATATAATAAAGAGATGTATGTTGTTGAGTATTAAGTATATAGAATATAATAAAAGAGAGATGTATGTTGTTGGTATTAATAAAGTTATATAGAATATAATAAGAGAGAATATGTTGTTGGTATTAATAAAGTATATAAGAATATATAAATAAAGAGAGATGTATGTTGTTGGTATTAATAAAGTATATATAGAATATAATAAAAGAGATGTATATTTGTTGGTATTAATAAAATTATATAGAGATATAATAAGAAGATGAGATGTATGTTTTGGTATTAATAAAGTATATAGAATATAATAAAGAGATGTATGTTTTGTGGTATTAATAAAAGTATATAGAATATAATAATAAAGAGATGTATATTTGTTGGTATTAATAAAAAGTATATAGAATATAATAAAGAGAGATGTATGTTGTTGGTATTAATAAAGTATATAGAATATAATAAAGAGAAGAGATGTGTGTTGGTGTATTAATAAAGTGCTATAGAATATAATAAAGAGAGATGTATGTTGTTGGTATAATAAAATTATATAGAATATAATAAAAGAGATGTA
>NW_027467828.1:0-45356 GCF_004210375.1 Tachypleus tridentatus
GGTAGTGTGTAAAAACATCCCTTGGGGAAGAAGTGCCAAGTGTGCGTGTAAAATATCCCCTTAAGAGAGCGTGTGTAAATATCCCTTGGGGAAACGGTGTGTGTGTGTGTAAACATTCCCTAGAAGACGGTGTGTGTGTAAATATCCCTCAGGGGAAGACGGCGTGCGTGTGTGTAAATATTCCCTCAGGGAATATCCTGAAGACGTGTGTGTGTGTGCAACATCCATCAGGGAAATATAGACGGTGCGTGTGTGTGTAAACATCCCATCAGAAATATATGTGTGTGTGTGTGTAAATATTCCATTGGGGAAGACCGGTGTGTGTGTGTGTGTGTGTAAATATTCCCTTAGGGAAGACGTGTGTGTGTGTGTGTAAATATTCATTTAGGGAAGACAGGTGTGTGTGTGGGTGTAAATATTCCCTTGGAGAAGATGGGTGTGTGTGTGTAAATATCCCATTAGGGAAGACGGCAAAAAAATATTCCTTAGTGTAATAGACGGGTGTGTGTGTGTGTGTAAATATCCATTGAAGACGGGTGGGAAGACTTTGGGGTGTGTGTGTGTGTGTAAAATATCCCTTAGGGAAGACAGGTGTGTGTGTGTAAATATTCCCTCTGGTGGAAAGGACAGGTGTGTGTGTAAATATCTCCCTTGAGGGAAGACGGGTGTGTGCGTGTGTAAATATTCCCTGGGGAAGACGGGTGTGTGTGTGTAAATATCCATTTGGGGAAGACGGGTGCGGCAGTGTATTAAAATCCACCAGGGAAGGCAGTGTGTGTGTGTGTGTGTGTGACGTGTGCGTGTAAATATCCCTCTGGGGAAGACGGTGTGTGTGTGTGTAAATATCCCCTAGGGAAGACAGGTGTGTGTGTGTGCAAACATCCCTCTAAGGGGAAGACAGGTGTGTGTGTGTGTAAATATCCCTTGGGGAAGACAAGGTAAGTGTGTGTGTGTGTAAATATGTCCTCTGGGGAAGACAGGTGTGTGTGTGTGTGTGTGTAAATATCCATTTAGGGGAAGACAGGTGTGTGTGTGTAAATATCCATTTGGGGAAGACAGGTGTGTGTGTGTGTAAATATTCCTCTGGGGAAGACAGGTGTGTGTGTGTGTAATATTCCTCACCGGTGTGTGTAAACATCCTTTAGAAGACGGGTGTGTGTGTGTAAATATCCCTTGGGGAAGACAGGTGTGTGTGTAAATATCCCTTGGGAAGACGGGTGTGTGTGTGTGTAAATATTCCCTTCTGGGGAAGACGTGTGTGTGTGTAAATATTCCTTTGGGGAAGACGGTGTGTGTGTGTGTGTGTGTAAATATTCCTTTGGGGAAGACGGTGTGTGTGTGTAAATATTCCCTTGGGAAGACGGGTGTGTGTGTGTGTAAATATTCCTTTGGGGAAGACGGGTGTGTGTGTGTGTAAATGTTCCCTTGGTTTAATAGCACACATTTATTTGATTTCCATATTCCGCAATGTCCAGGTGGTTAAGGCACTCGACTCGTAATCTGAGGGTCGCGGGTTCAAAACCCCGTCGCACCAAAGAGTTAGCGGTGTTTGGTGATGACTAGTGGTCTTCCCTCTAGTCTTACACTGCTAAATAGGAACGGCTAGCGCAGATAGTCCTAGTGTAACTTTGCGCGAAATTCAGAAACAAACAATCCACATTTTTTTGTTTTTCTTTCGTTTTTTTTTTGGCTTTCTATTTTTTCATCTCCACCCTTCCTAAAAAAAAAGCCACAAAATATAACGTTTATCGATATATTCCGTGTAGTTTGTATTCACCTCTTTAGCTGTTTTGTTATACCTTATCTGTCGCAGAATCAGTTCTCTTTATGAATGAACTGCTACTTGTGATCCAGCATCAGTTCTCTTTATAGATGAACTGCTACCTGATTCAGCATCGTTCTTTATAGATGAACTGCTACTTGATTCAGCATCAGTTCTCTTTATGGATGAACTGCTACTGCGATCCAGCATCAGTTCTCTGTGGATGAACTGCTACTTGTGATCCAGCATCAGTTCTTCTTTATTGATGAACTGCTACTTGTGATCCAGCATCAGTTTTCTTTATGGATGAACTGCTACTTGTGATCCAGCATCACTTTCTTTATGGATGAACTGTTACTTGTGATCCAGCATCAGTTTTCTTTATGGATGAACTGCTATGAACTGCTACTTGTGATTCAGCATCAGTTCTCTTTATGGATGAACTGCTACTTGTGATCCAGCATCAGTTCTCTTTATGGATGAACTGCTACTTGTGATCCAGCATCAGTTCTCTTTATGGATGAACTGCTACTTGTGATTCAGCATCAGTTCTCTTTATGGATGAACTGCTACTTGTGATTCAGCATCAGTTTTCTTTATGGATGAACTGTTACTTGTGATTCAGCATCAGTTTTCTTTATGGATGAACTGTTACTTGTGATTCAGCATCAGTTCTCTTTATGGATGAACTGTTACTTGTGATCCAGCATCAGTTCTCTCTATAGATGAACTGTTACTTGTGATACAACATCAGTTGTGTTTATGGATGAACTGCAACTTGTGATCCAGCATCAGTTCTCTTTATGGATGAACTGTTACTTGTGATCCAGCATCAGTTTCTCTGTAGATGAACTGCTACTTGTGATACAACATAAAGTGTTTATATAGTTGTTTTTTAAATACAATATATTAATATCGAATGATGAATTAAATGAAATAATTATTTTTAACGTGTTTGTTTTTCCCATATTAGCCTTCACAGTTAGGTTTACGTTTTTCATTGTACCATACCACCAACGCTCGATATGTCTCGTTACAGAAGATGCGGTGGTTTTGATTGTAACTCATCAATAGCTCATAACATTTTTGTTTTATTACATAATTATTTCCCAACATGGCGTCTTTACAGTTGTGACGCATAAGAGGATTCTTGACTTGTGTTCGTTTTAGAAAGTTCTAATACCATAAGCCTAGAGTTGATTTCAAACAAGTTACAGTGGGAATTTAGAAACTCGTAAATGTTAGATGAATACACAGTACATCAAATAAACGAGTTTCGTTTTGTGTATATACATATGTATATTTCCTTTGTAATCTATTAGTTTCACAGAAATCTGAGACCTTTAAAACGAAGCATGTCAACTGGTCTTATATTATGATATTTTTCTTTCTTTAATTTCACCGATTACGACTAGTTGATGCACTTCATTTTAAAGCTCTCAGATTTCTGTGAAACTTATAAACTCTAGGGCTACTCTTTTACAAACGAATAGTGTGATTGGCCGTGGAATTATAACGCCCCCACAACTGAAAGGGCGAACATATTTAATGTGACGGGGATTCGAACCCGCGACTTTCAGGTTACGAGTCGAGCGCCATTTGATTTGTGATCGTTGGCGGTGGGTAGTAGTGACCAGCTAGCTGCCTTCTCTCTTGTCTTGCACTGCTAAGTTAGGGACGGCTAGCGCAGGTGGCCCTCGTGTAGCTTTGCGCGACATTGAAACCAAACAAATCAAATTTCGTAAATTAAAACCGCGTAATGATCTATACAGCTTTATTTATCTAGGGGCACATGATGTTCAACGTTCGTTTACAGCTTTATACTCTGGATACTGGGAAAGAGGAAGAATAGTACACAAATAGCTTAATACATACATCTTAGAAACGTCTTGTGGCTCCCCCTACATCTTTCAACTAAGATACGTATCCAAACAGAAGTATTTTAAACAATTAAATTGAATGTTATACAATAATATATTATTTTTGTTTTAATAACGTTGAAGTAACAACGTTTTTTTTTGTGTTTTTTTTTGCTAGTTTTAAGATGCAGATAGCATTTTAAAGGAAACTTACCTGGATAACCAAAACTAAAATTATATTTACCAAGATGCTAAGAAGACTCGTTTATTATTATGTCTTGCTGGAGAGAACTTATAGTTTAATCAAGTTGAATGATTTATAAAACTCGCGACATAATTTGATTTATGTCGTGTTAAGAAGAGATTCAGTTGAGGCCAGAACGTGTTTTCAAATTACGAATTTTATAGCAGGAACAAAACTCGATTCCGGCAAGTGCTTCAAAGAAAATATAAATTGAATTTCAGTGTTTGAGGAAAATAAAAAAAAGTTTCATTATCTCGTCGTTTCATTTTCCATGAGTTCAGAAATAAATGAGTAGAAAGAGATATTAAACACAGAACCTAATAACTAGCATTAGCTTCAAGTTCTTGACGTATAAATGATGTAACGGCAGAAATACTGGAAGGTTACGCGCATTTGTTAGCTCGCGTTCTCATCGAAACGCGGTATAAGTGCTTGTGCGCGTGCACATTAAATGTCATTTAACAGCGAATAGCCAATCGATAACTTAGAAGCTTCATGATGTAAGTTGTCCTATGTAGGTGGTTCAGTCAAACTGCTAACAAAAAGCCCACGACCTCGTTCGAAAGGTATTTTCGAAATTCGGAATCGTCTTGCTAGGAAAGAGATGCCTTTAATTAGAGATCTGAGGAAAAGGCTTAATTTTCCAGTTATGGCACGTGCTAACGAACGATAACTTCGAAACCCTGAAGGTGAGAGTTATGTTTTTATTCATTTTCGGTTTCGACGGCGTTTTTACCCAACGTGTTACTAAAACTAGAGCCGTAAGTTACTAATAGATGAATGGTTTGTGTTTCATCACATAACCAGTCTTTACCGTAGAATTTAACAATGTTACCACTAGGGGTTGTTTGTCAGTTAACAAAATGTTAAGGATTTTGCGCGTAAGACTCTTTGATTTTGTTTTCTAATCCATTTTTTAGCGCAACGGCAGTGAATTATTTTTCAGAGGAGAAACTTAGTAACAGACGAGAGATCCGTGTATAAACGTTTTGCTATAAACAAAAGTAAAACCTTTAGTTTTCTTAATCGAAGTATTAATTAGCTTAACGCTCACTTGACGAAAGATACGTCAACTAAAACAGCTTAACGTATTTACGTTAAAGTATCTTCAAGGTAGTTCATGGTTAGGCATTGGACTCGTAATCTGAGGGTCGCGGATTCGAATCCCCATTATACCAAACATGCTCGTCCTTTCAGCCGTGAGGACGTTATAGTATAACTTTCAGTCCCACTATTCGTTGGTAAAAGAGTAGACCAAGAGTTGGCGGTGGGTGGTGATGACGAGCTGCTTTCCCTCTAGTCTTACACTGCTAAATTAGGGACGTCTAGCGCAGATAACCCTCGTGTAGCTTTGCGCGAAATTCAAACTAAACCTAAGCCTAAAATCTAGTCTTGCACTGCTATACTAGGGACTCTTACAAAAGAGATCGTCTGTAGGCTCAACCCCTTAGTGACTTAGTGTCAAGTCAGGGGGCTTCTAACGCTAAAATCCGGGTTTCGATACCAGTAGTTGGCACAGCACAAGGTAGCCCATGATGTAGCTTTGCGCTTAACAACAACAAACAAATAAGTCGTCTTTGCACGTTTGATATATGGATTCCTGTCACCAGATGTTTATGTTGTTGATGTTAATTGATCAGTAACTTTAAAAGTGCTCGCCAGGTGTACTACATTCTAGGCTTGTTGTTGTTGTTTTTTTTAATTAAGAAGATATATTAAATCGCATACATTTCTAATGAATATTTTTGTATATTCTAATCATAAATAGCCTTTAACCAAAAATATTCAGACAGCAACAGTTAATAAGTTGTGTTTTTCATTTTTGTTTACATATATCTAAGCCAATGTGACTTTGTTTATTTATAATTGGGTAAACTCAACATTTACGTTACGTTTTTGTTTTGTAGTTGCACGATGGGCTGGCTGGCTGGCTGTACTGTGCCCACCACGGGTATTGAAACCGCTTTGGTTTCTAATGTTAGAAATCCGCAGACATACCACTGGGGATGGGTTTCAAACATTTAAGATCGGTGTATATATATATATATATATATGACTTTAGGCTATTGTTAATTAACGGAAGACATGAGCCATCCTTATTTCCATCCCTTTCTGCTTATACTTCTAGAAACCGGGTTTCGATTCCCGTGGTGGGAGAGAGAATAGATAGCCATTGTATAGCTTTGTGCTTAATTCCAAACAAATAAAGAAACCTTCTTTACTTCTACGTTTCTCTTATTTATTTTTTATCCTTCCCCCTCACCCTCTATGTTGCTTTTATAATTCCACCAGGGCCCTCAAATCACGAACAGAGCGAAGAGAAAGCACATTTCTAAAAGATCTGTTATATCTGCCCCTAAGCTTAGGCTTAACTTATCTCTTCTCTGTTTTAGACATTAACCATAATTAGATCTTTCGTTTTGATGGTGTACGTGTTTTTCCTTCATTTTTTTTCTTTATGTATTTTTTTTATAGTCGCACTGAAACTGATGCATCAACAAGATGGAATAAGAAGGAAATAGACACGACACAAACATTCATACTTGCCGTAGTCTCTCTGTACATGAACATGATTTTAGTACCTAGCTTGAGCGTATTCTGTCACCGTCATGACCAACCTGAATAAACACGTTTCACAAGGACCAATGCCACATTTTATTTTTTAAGTAGATATTAACCTGTTCAGTGCCGTATACGAGATAACTTGTCCAAGCCGATCTGTAACACAATGCCACGAACGAGTTAATTCGCACCTAACTTCAACGCTAGATGTCAGCACTTGTCATACATGCACTTGACCTACTTACAAATTGTTTCACTTTCGATCCAAAATGGCTTCACGAAAAAGTTACAAAATGAAGAAGCATTAGAGTTGTCTTGTAGCAGCTGAAATACTTGGCAGTCAACAGGTTAAATTACACATGCTTAAAGTATCGAAACGTTGTTAACCGATGTAGTTCAATTAAGTCACATTTATATTTTTGCTTGTTGGATACGGATAACAAATTGTCAGCTGTTTTTGTCGTCGTTTCGTTCAGAGAGCCTTTAACTGTATTCAGTTATTTTCCGTTTTATTTGTTATTAAATGATCTCTTGCCTGTCACAACTTTCTGTATTTGGTGGTAATGAAACATTATAATGGCTGACCTTTTCACAAATGAAATCCCCGTCGCACCAAACATGCTCACCCTTTCAGCCGTGGGGCGTTATAATGTGACGGTTAATCCCACTATTCGTTGGTAAAAGAGTAACCCAAGAGTTGACGGTGGGTGATGGTGACTAGCTGCCTTCCCTCTAGTCATAAACTGCTGAATTAGGGATGGCTAGCGCAGATAGCCCTCGTGTAGCTTTGCACAAAATCAAAACAAACAAAAACACAAATGAAAAATAAACATTGTCACCTGAGGTCACCCCAGTTACCTGGTTATAGCAACAGTAATTGTAAATATAAAGCCAGGTTACTCAAGGAAACAACTGGAACGATAAAACGTTAATGGAACATTAAGTTTGTTTTATTTTTAATCTGAATAATTTGTAACCTTTAAAAAAATATCGTACGTTTCAGTAAATGTTAACTTACATTTATAGAAAACCAACAGTGCGAACGTAGTTGCTGGAATTTTTTTTTTTTAATCCGGCATTTGATCCAGCTTTGAAAGTTTAGTTTCATAACCCAGAAAATCATAACTTTTAAAGAACAATGAGAAACGTTTCAGCTTATTTTATGACGATATCTTGTTTATTGGCGGATTCGTTTGTTCTTTCTGCTATCACGGTGAATTCGCGTAACAAATATTCACGCCCAGTTAGCTGCTGTATTTATAAAACCAGTCGTGTTGAAATAACTAATAAAGAAAAAGACTACCACGTTACTATGTAGTACAGAATAGTTGTAGTACAAGCAAGCTTTCTTGTGGTACAGAATAGTTGTAGTACAAGCAAGCTTTCATGTAGTACAGAATAGTTGTAGTACAAGCAAGCTTTCACGTAGTACAGAATAGTTGTAGTACAAGCAAGCTTTCATGTACTACAGAATAGTTGTAGTACAAGCAAGCTTTCTTGTGGTACAGAATAGTTGTAGTACAAGCAAGCTTTCATGTAGTACAGAATAGTTGTAGTACAAGCAAGCTTTCTTGTAGTACAGAATAATTGTAGTACATGGGATTTTGTAATAGGATGAATAAACTTTGGTATGGGCTGGACATGAACTATTAGTTAATGTGACTGCGAATCTAAGGGTTCATGGCTTGCATCCCGTTGCCGCAGAAATGCTTCGGGTGCTCTATAAGATTTAAGGCCAAATTTTAGACTTCTGTTAGATAAGGCTAGTCCAAGCCTAACAAGACCTGGAGGTTATGGTGCTCGATACGAAACCCGCGGGTTCGAATCCCGTCATCGAACACTCTCACCCTCTCAGCTGTGGGGGCGTAATAATGTGAGGGTCAATCTCAATATTTGATTCGAGTAACTGAAGAGATGGTGACGGGTGGAATTAATTAGCTGCCCCCCTCCTAGTCCAACTTAGAGATGAGTAACGTAGCTAGTTCTCGAATAGCTTTGCCCAAAAATTCAACAAACGTAAAATATGATAAAAGATGGTCGCTGCTATCTAGCTACAGACAACTATGTATTTCTCAGAAAACAGTTCTGTGTAGCTTTGTGCGAAACCTGAAAGCAAAACAACAGGAATAAAAACAACAAAACATTACGGATTATTCAACAGCGTGATCAGTTACAATTAGAGAGGGCGTTGTGTTCGTCCCATATGTGAGTGGTTTTACCTTTCTTCTTTGTTATCTTAAGTTCGCGAATTACCGCAGAAAATTCGATTCTCCACAAAATATCTACTAAGGTTTTATTACCATGGATGCGACGTCTGTATTAGGTGAAAAACAAACTTGGTCATAAGTGTTGTGTCATCCTGTCCGTTTTTAGGTCAAATGTTTCGTACAAGGAAGTCACGAGGTGTTGAAACTTCAAGTGTTCAACGGTCCAGCAGGTTTCCCAGCAGCTGAATAAATAATAACAAGGAGATTTGTCCGACATATTTTAACAAAATAGGTCTAACGTGATTTTATAACCCTTAAAACGGTTACATGTGTATTGTAAAGTTAAAATCGCGTGTTGTTTTTCTGCGATACTTTGTTTCAGTGTTTTACTCCCAGCCGAAACGTATTGGCGCGAAATCATGATTATCACTTATTCTTTATTACAGGTTTTCTGTATAACATTCTCCAATAATCATTTTCGTTCTTGAAGATTCTGAAGCCTATACTTTCAATAGATTTAAAAGCTACGAATGAAAATATCGCGAGCAGAATCTGTTTTTCACTCCATACATTTATTTACGAACACAGGGAACTTTTGTAAATGTAGGAAAAAAAAACGGTTTACACTGACATTCAGCGGGCAAATCAGTTTTTAAATATTAAACTGTTTTTGCAGTTTGTGGTTTTCATACGCACGTTCAACAGATTTGTTCAATGCCAATTTATTGCACAGGATCATATCAGATGCAATGTACTTTTTGATCGATGTCAGTCTGTCTAAAGTTTGGATTAATGATAGATACACTGAATGGTACAAACTGACTCTAAGCAAAGCGATTTTGGATTAAACTAAGCAATTCTGTGACGCCGGAGATTCTAACTTCGAATCTTTGTTTCGAATCCCGGTTGCACCAAACATGCTCGCCCTTTCAGCCGTGGGGGCGTTATAATGTGATAGTCAATCCCACTATTCGTTGGTGAAAGAGTAGCCCAAGAGTTGGCGGTGGGTGGTGATGACTAGCTGCCTTCCCTCTAGTCTTACTAGTCTTACAGACCATAAAAACACAGCAAAACAAAATGTGAAAATGTAAATTTGCATGTATCTTCTCATGGATCCAACAAACGTTCATGTCAAATTTGGTGGAGATCCATCGACAGGGACGAAGCAGCGGTTAAAAGAACACAGTAAAAACACTCATATATCCACACTCTGCGAAGTGATTTACATGGACATACAATAAACAGTACTGCTATATTTATATAGATGGCGTTAGTGCATTAGATCCGTGTGAAATTTGTTCATGAAGTTATTTATTTCTGCATCTTGAAAATGGAGCAAAATAAAGTTCTCCGTGATAGGAAACAGAGGCAAAATGGGAAAATCGTGACCCCTATTGCAAATCTACATGTACACAGAATAAAAATTTCGCGAAGTTCGGGGTTGAACATTGCGTAATAAAAAAGTTTTTTCAATATCATGTAAGTAAGGGTTCTATTATAGTATGATTGTACATGTTGTTAAATATGTAGTATCGTAGCTGAACTCTGTCTTGATGACCTAGAACTAATGTGTATATAAGCATGTCTTGGAGTGATCATGTTTCCTTTGAAACTGGCACATATACACAATTGGTTCCTTCAGATTTACTATGTCAAGCTAACGATCGATTTTATGTAGTACATGTACAGATATTCAATGGGCTTTGTGAATGGGACCATTTCCACTTGATTATTATGACAATTATTTTGATTTGTTTTTAATTTCGTTCAAAGCTACTCGAGGGCTGTTTGTGCCAGCTGTCCCTAATTTAACAGTGATATACTGGAGGGAAGGCAGCAGTGAACACCACCACTTGAGCGACTCTTTTACCAACGAACAGTGGGATTAACCGTAACTTAGCACACCCCTACGTCTGAAGAGACGAACAGACATGCCAGCCTTGTTATTTCACAAAATAAATGTACAACAACATTTCCTAAACATTTTAAGTTAAATAATTCATATTTCATGACAGAATAAATAAAAGTTTTTGATTTCTTCTCTGGTCTTCTGTCGAATCCGAACTGAATGCACACTGGTGGTACAAATGGGACATGGTAAGACTGAACCTCAGAGTTGTAAAAGCTAAAGATATATACATATTTGTTAACACTTCCATGCAAGAGTTTTGTTACAATATTCACGCAACAAGTTTACCAGCTCGTTTCTTGTGCAGCCATATTATTCCGTTTGGGATCCACAGTCACAGGGAATGTTGTTAAACCAAACCTCCTGAAGATCCGTCACGTGGATGTGGATTGTAGTGCACTAGAGGAAGTTAGAATTCAGTTATCAACTAAACAAACAAGACTCGATAGTTCCAATAATTCATCAGGCCAGCAAAGAAACTCGTGCAGTAAATTTAGAGAATACTGCCCTTTCAGCCGTGGGGGCGTTATAATGTGACGGTCAATCCCACTATTCGTTAGTAAAAGAGTAGCCCAAGAGTTGGCTGTGGGTGGTGATGACTAGCTGCCTTCCCTCTAGTCTAAATTAGGGACGGCTAGCGCAGATAGCCCTCTAGTAACTCTGCTAAAATTAAAAAAAACAAACAAACAGAATAGAGAATACTCAATGGGGGAACAGACAGACAGAATACTGAAATAATAAGACGTGAATCAAGCCAAAGAAACGAACGCTTTTACGTACTGATAACACAATCAATCAGCACAGAAGAAAACAAGGCATCAGGGCATGTCCAGTAAATATTCAAGTAGTTGATTCAAAGTATGTATGTGTGTGTGTGTGTGGGGTCAAATAATTTGAGAAACGTGTAACAGAAAGCTCGTCTATATTTTATTAGCTGGGGAAAAGCTATTGTATTTTGCTCATTGAATTTTCCAATTCCCGTCTTCTGGACATCGTGTAACCGGAGAACGCCATCTTAAGTTATATAGACGAACATGGGTTTAGAAGTAGCTGTTAATAGAAAATTTAAGGAAAGATAAATCGCAATTACATCAACATATTCAGTGCAGTTCTGCGGTGTCAGGTTACTTTAATTTATATAATTCAAACTTCTAATTAAATAGTCGACAGTGATGTATGGAAAGTTTCGTACGTCGTTTCATTTATCTAGCAGCTTATGGCAAATCAGCACAACACAATAATTACTTTTAGATCGTTTTACTTTGTGCTGTTAAAAACTGATAACCTGTATGGCAAATAATAACGATGCCATGTTGGACGAGTTGAAGGCAGTTCAGTATAATGTTTGTGATACAACAGTATCGGATTGCAGCCTCGTCTTCGTAGACCTTTAGGACTGAACGTCCTCTGATGATCGATTAGCGTATCCGATCTTTGAAATGCGAAGATTTAAGGTTCGCGACTCGTTGCTCCAGAAACGTTTTCTGCGATTTAAGACTGTGGTTAAATATGGCTGGCAATTTTTTTATTATTATTAGATCAACTAGGAGCAGCTCCTTTATCTAAGGTCCGGCATGGCCAGGTGGTTAAGACACTCGACTCGTAATCCGAGGGTCGCGGGTTCGAATCCCGGTCGCCCCAAACATGCTCGCCCTTTCAGCCGTGGGGCATTACAATGTGACGGTCAATCCCACTATTCGTTGGTAAAGAGTAGCCCAAGAGTTGGCGGTGGGTAGTGATGACTAGCTGCCTTCCCTCTGGTCTTACACTGCTAAATTATGGACGGCTAGCGCAGATAGCCCTTGATTAGCTTAGCGCGAAATTCAAAACAAACCAAACCTATATCTAAACATTAGAGATTGGTACGTGTAGTTAGGCCTCGTGTTTAACCCTGCACGGAAATGCTGGGGGGATGGGAATGAAATGCTGAAATATTCTACTCCATCTATTATTTTGCTATCATATGACGTGTCCCGCAATGGGACATCGGCAAATCTACAGAATTCATCCTAAAATCCGGGTTTGAATCCTGCGGTAAACGCAGCAGATAGCTCAGTGTGGCTTTGCTAAAATAAACAACAAACAAACAACTTTATAACATTTTTAAATAAATAATTTTGAATCAACTGTCACATTATTGAACTTGAAAACTGTAAATAACGAAAGGTTTAGAAGGAAGTAGGCAGTAAGTAAACTGTTAGACACTATTGTATTAAGTTTCCCATTACAGTTTTACAGCGTGTAAACTGTGTTAACGGTACACTTGGAATGTACATATTTGAGCGTATTAAAACTTCAAGTTCAATCGCACCGAAGTAGATATTATTACTAACTGGTTGAATCACTTGCTTGCTTTTTCATCACGTTGGTTTCTATCAGATGGAAGCAAACACTTGTTTACGAACTAGTTCATCAACTGGTTTAGAAGCAAACTTTTATTTTTCTAATCATATAATGCCCTCCTATTTCCGAATGATTTTTTAAACATTTTTCAACCGAGTAATCTCGTTACGAAATTAAGTTCCTGAGTGGTTAGCTGCCTACAAATAACATAAATCTTTTTAAACCGTGCTATAATCAGACAAGTTTAAGTAGTGTTGGAACGCGTGTGGACGATCATTGATTGCAAGCAATACAATTGGAGGTGTAGAAGGCCGATCTGGTCCTAATCTGATGTAGAGCACCGGCAGAAAATAAATAACTCTATACGCGGGAGATCTGGGGCTGAACTTCAATACATAAAATAAGGAGGGTCTAGAAGGTTAGGTCCTCCAGAGTGCTTCTCGAATAAGATAATGTTCCTCATAACTTCTAACTTTCGAAAGTTATTGTTTCCTAAATCTGTATTTTGTAATACCGTTACAAGAAGTGGGATTGACCGTCGTGTTATAACGCCCCTACGGCTGAAAGGGCGAGTATGTTTGATGGGACGGGGATTCGAACCCGTGACTATACTAGATTGCGAGTCGAGATCCCGCCAACTCTTGGACTACTCTTTACCAATCAACATTGGGATTGACCGAGGTGTTGTAATGCCTCCACGGCCGAAAGGGCAAGCATGTTCGGAAACGGGATTCGAACCTCGAATTGTGAGTCGAGGGCCACTGCCTGGCCATTTAGTTGTTGTAAATTAATTCGCATGATAAATAAAGAGAGAAACGATTTACGTATGAAATGTAATGAGAGTCCGAATACAGTATGGAGCAGTTTCTATGCCAGTGTTTCCTTACGTGTAAAATTTAATATACTTTGCTTCATACTTACAGTCAAGGGCTTTCTAATTTTGAACTGATAGACTAAAGGAAGTAACAATCATCTACCGTTATTCCATGAGCAACTTTGCTTGTGGCCCGTCATGACCAGGTGAGTTAAAGCGTTCGACTCGTAATCTGAAGGTCGCGGGTTCGAATACCTGGGCCTTTCAGTCGTGGGGGTGTCATAATATTACGGTCAATACCACTATTCGTTGGTAACAGAGTAGTCCAGGAGTTGGCGGTGGGTGGTGATGACTAGTTACTTTCCCTCTAGTCTTACACTGCTGATTTAGGGATGGCTTGCGCAGATAGCCCTCGTGTAGCTTTGCGCGAGATTCAAAAACGAACATAATTTTGGAAGTGAACTTATTTCAAACAAGTTTCAGGTGTGATTGTTTTTGGTTTTTTTGTACTTCTTGACGGACCTGATGTAATTTTCAACGATAACTTAATTTTGCTGCGATATAAAACTCGTGTCTCGTCTCTATTTAGACACTGTAACATGGATATATTAATAATAAATGTCATAAAATGACGAATTTAAAACACTTGTTCGTTTTACTCTCTTTTATGTCATCAGTTGAAATTGAGGATATGCCAGAAGAAGGAGGATCCTTAGACATTTCAAACCCAGAAGATTTCTCTGAATCGTATGTTTCTGCAGCACCCACGTTCAGAGGCCACGCACAAGGAGTTGGATCCAGCAATGTGCAGAAGAAGGCTGTTTCACAAAACGTTCTCAGACTGACAGACCTTAGTGACGGTAGCCTTAGAAACGGTTTTCAGTTGACATCAGATATGGCGGTTGGAGCATGCGGTGATGATAATGGAAACGGTTTGGATGAATCACGTGAAAACAATCTTCCTAGAGGTGAAAAGAACGATTCGCGTGTGAACGTGAAATCATGGTTCAATATTAAGAACCAGACGGACGAAGAAGTCCAGAAAGGAGAAACAAACACAGAGAATCTCGGGAAAAGTGATATTTTCCGAGATGAAGGCGAAGAAATGAAATTTGATCAAGACAGGCGCGATCAATCAGATGGTAAGACAAATTAGCGGTATTACGTTTACTTTAATACAGCCAACCTAATAGTAACAAGTGTGACGTTATCGATTCTTGAAAGCCAATATCAAGTTTAAAGTAAGTAAATATTCTATTTTTAGCAGTAAATGTAGGATATTGTTGGAAGTTATTTTGTATCCATTATGAAAAAGACTGTATTTCTTGTATTTTGACTTGTGCGTGTGAGACCGACATGATTGTAACTATGTTGTTTTATTTGGTTTAGTACACTAGTTACTGACACGACTGTAACTTTATCGTTATTTTATATTGTTTTGTTTACTTGGTACCGACATGACTGTAACTTTATTGTTGTTTTATATTGTTTAGTTTACTTGGTACCGACATGACTGTAACTTTATTGTTGTTTTATATTGTTTAGTTTACTTGGTACCGACATGACTGTAACTTTATCGTTATTTTATATTGTTTAGTTTACTTGGTACTGACATGATTAACTATGTTGTTGTTTTAATTGGTTTAGTTCACTTGTTACCGACATGACTGTAACTTTATCATTGTTTTATATTGTTTAGTTCACTTGTTACCGACATGACTGTAACTTTATCATTGTTTTATATTGTTTAGTTCACTTGTTACCAACATGACTGTAATTTTATCGTTGCTATATATTGTTTAGTTCACTTGGTACCGACATGACTGTAACTTTATCGTTGTTTTATATTGTTTAGTTCACTTGTTACCAACATGACTGTAATTTTATCGTTGCTATATATTGTTTAGTTCACTTGGTACCGACATGACTGTAACTTTATCGTTGTTATATATATTTTTTGTTCACTTGGTACCGACATGATTAACTATGTTGTTGTTTTAATTGGTTTAGTTCACTTGTTACCGAAATGACTGTAACTTTATCGTTATTTTATATTGTTTTGTTCACTTGGAACCTACATGATTGTAAATATGTTGTTTATATTGTTTAGTTCACTTGGTACTGACATGACTGTAACTTTATTGTTGTTTTATATTGTTGAGCTCACTTGGTACCGACATAACTGTAACTTTATCGTTGTTTTATATTGTTTAGTTTACTTGGTACCGACATGACTGTAACTTTATCGTTGTTTTATATTGTTGAGCTCACTTGGTACCGACATGACTGCAACTTTATCGTTGTTTTATATTGTTTAGTTTACTTGGTACCGACATGACTGTAACTTTATCGTTGTTTTATATTGTTTAGTTCACTTGGTACCGACATGACTGTAACTTTATTGTTGTTTTATATTGTTTAGTTCACTTGGTACCGACATGACTGCAACTTTATCGTTGTTTTATATTGTTTAGTTTACTTGGTACCGACATGACTGTAACTTTATCGTTGTTTTATATTGTTTAGTTCACTTGGTACCGACATGACTGTAACTTTATTGTTGTTTTATATTGTTTAGTTCACTTGGTACCGACATGACTGTAACTTTATCGTTGTTTTATATTGTTTAGTTCACTTGGTACCGACATGACTGTAACTTTATTGTTGTTTTATATTGTTTAGTTTACTTGGTACCGACATGACTGTAACTTTATTGTTGTTTTATATTGTTTAGTTCACTTGGTACCGACATGACTGTAACTTTATTGTTGTTTTATATTGTTGAGCTCACTTGGTACCGACATGACTGTAACTTTATCGTTGTTTTATATTGTTTAGTTCACTTGGTACCGACATGACTGTAACTTTATCGTTGTTTTATATTGTTTAGTTCACTTGGTACCGACATGACTGTAACTTTATCGTTGTTTTATATTGTTTAGTTTACTTGGTACCGACATGACTGTAACTTTATCGTTGTTTTATATTGTTGAGCTCACTTGGTACCGACATGACTGCAACTTTATCGTTGTTTTATATTGTTTAGTTTACTTGGTACCGACATGACTGTAACTTTATCGTTGTTTTATATTGTTTAGTTCACTTGGTACCGACATGACTGTAACTTTATTGTTGTTTTATATTGTTTAGTTCACTTGGTATTGACATGACTGTAACTTTATTGTTGTTTTATATTGTTTAGTTCACTTGGTACCGACATGACTAACTTTATCGTTATTTTATATTGTTTAGTTCACTTGGTACCGACATGACTGTAACTTTATCGTTATTTTATATTGTTTAGTTCACTTGGTGCCTACATGATTGTAAATATGTTGTTTTATATTGTTTAGTTCACTTGGTACCGACATGACTGTAACTTTATCGTTATTTGATATGTTTAGTTCACTTGATACCGACATGACTGTAATTATGTTGTTGCTTTATACTGTTTAGTTCACTTGTTACCGACATGAATGTAATTTTATCGTTATTTTATATTGTTGAGCTCACTTGGTACCGACATGACTGTAACTTTATTGTTGTTTTATATTGTTGAGCTCACTTGGTACCGACATAACTGCAACTTTATCGTTGTTTTATATTGTTTTGTTTACTTGGTACCGACATAACTGCAACTTTATCGTTGTTTTATATTGTGTAGTTCATTTGGTACCGACATGACTGTAACTTTATTGTTGTTTTATATTGTTTAGTTCACTTGGTACCGACATGACTGTAACTTTATCGTTGTTTTATATTGTTTAGTTCCCTTGGTACCGACATGACTGTAACTTTATTGTTGTTTTATATTGTTTAGTTCACTTGGTACCGACATGACTAACTTTATCGTTATTTTATATTGTTTAGTTCACTTGGTACCGACATGACTGTAACTTTATCGTTATTTTATATTGTTTAGTTCAATTGGTGCCTACATGATTGTAAATATGTTGTTTTATATTGTTTAGTTCACTTGGTACCGACATGACTGTAACTTTATCGTTATTTGATATTGTTTAGTTCACTTGATACCGACATGACTGTAATTATGTTGTTGCTTTATACTGTTTAGTTCACTTGTTACCGACATGAATGTAATTTTATCGTTATTTTATATAGTTGACTCACTTGGTACCGACATAACTGTAACTTTAGCATTGTTTTATTTTGTTTAGTTCACTTGGTACCGACATAACTGTAACTTTATCATTGTTTTATATAGTTTAGTTTACTTGATACCGACATGACTGTAATTATGTTGTTGCTTTATACTGTTTAGTTCACTTGTTACCGACATGACTGTAATTTTGTTGTTGCTTTATACTGTTTAGTTCACTTGTTACCGACATGACTGTAACTTTATCGTTGTTTTATATTGTTTAGTTCACTTGGTACCGACATGACTGTAATTTTATCGTTGCTATATATTGTTTATTTCACTTGGTACCGACATGACTGTAACTTTATCGTTATTTTATATTGTTGAGCTCACTTGGTACCGACATAACTGTAACTTTATCATTGTTTTATGTTGTTTAGTTCACTTGGTACCGACATGGCTGTAACTTTATTGTTGTTTTATATTGTTTATTTCACTTGGTACCGATATGACTGTAACTTTATCGTTATTTTATATTGTTTAGTTAACTTGGTACCGACATGACTGTAACTTTATCGTTATTTTATATTGTTGAGTTCACTTGGTACCGACATGACTGTAACTTTTCATTGTTTGATATTGTTTAGTTCACTTGGTACCGACATGACTGTAACTTTATCGTTGTTTTATATTGTTTAGTTCACTTGGTACCGACATGACTGTAACTTTATTGTTGTTTTATATTGTTTAGTTCCCTTGGTACCGACATGACTGTAACTGTATTGTTGTAATCACTTGTAACATTCATGTAGACATGTGAATAAGAAATATCTTCACATACACAGAACATAATAACAACTAATAGTGTCTAATAGTCTCGCTGTAAATATGCAGTGTGGGCGACTAACACTGACCACTGATCTTCGTCTAACAATGTTCATCCTTTGTCGTGTTTTTTTTTTTTTTAATAACGTTAAACCATTTCGTACAAGAATAATATCTTCTTCCTCTTATAATTTCAAATTAATGTTACACACGTACACAAAGATTAATTTATTATGTATCCAGCTTGCTCAAACGTCAGGCATATACACGGTATTCCACCTTAAGGCACTTTAAGCCTTCAATAAAATCGACTAGTTGAGTTTGAAAACGCTTGAAGCGCGTAAGGTATACTTTTGTTGTGGGCTCATTTGAATACCAATTTGATTACCTACGTCATTAATGTCTTACGAGATAAACCTTAAATGAACTTCCGTTTTGCGAAGGGTTTTATTAGATTATCAATTACTCATAGATATATGGAGTTTTTCATTAGTATTGAAAAATAGATGCATCGCCTACCTGTGTGATAGTGAAAAATTACAGACACATCCGTAAGAAGGTTTCTGTATTTACATAATCAGTTTGGTTAGAAATGTGAAGTTTTATTTCACATCCATAATTTTCTCCGTATTTACTTCGGTTGTTATAAATAAATATTTGTAATTTTGTTCATCGAGCGTATCATAATTATTCATCTGGTTCCTTCAAGATAGTGTTTAGTCTGTTCGATTCCAGTGGTTTGAATCAACACACGTTAATGCGTCAGAGCAAGTGGACCTTTGTAGTGAGCAAGAGTTTCATACAGAGTAATGGCGGTGTGGTGTTCAGACAATCTGGTGTCGGACAGATAAAATGTCAAGTATTCATCAGATAAAAATATCAAGTATTCATCAGATAAAAATATCAAGTATTCATCAGATAGAAATATCAAGTATTCATCAGATAGAAATATCAAGTATTCATCAGATAAAAATATCAAGTATTCATCAGATAAAAATATCAAGTATTCATCAGATAGAAATATCAAGTATTCATCAGATAGAAATATCAAGTATTCATCAGATAGAAATATCAAGTATTCATCAGGTAGAAATATCAAGTATTCATCAGATAGAAATATCAAGTATTCATCAGATAGAAATATCAAGTATTCATCAGGTAGAAATATCAAGTATTCATCAGGTAGAAATATCAAGTATTCATCTCATCAGATAAAATATCAAGTATTCATCAGATAGAAATATCAAGTATTCATCAGATAGAAATATCAAGTATTCATCAGATAAAAATATCAAGTATTCATCAGATAGAAATATCAAGTATTCATCAGATAGAAATATCAAGTATTCATCAGATAAAAATATCAAGTATTCATCAGATAGAAATATCAAGTATTCATCAGATAAAAATATCAAGTATTCATTAAATATGGGTTTTGAAAATGCTATACGAATAAAAGTTTTGGGGAACGCGGAAAGCGGAAGTAGACAAGCGACACAAGTGAGCAAAAGCATTATCAAGCCCACCCTAAAGTGTAGGCACAGACACATAGTCAAACTGGTACAGACTTCAATTGGATGCCATTCCCGTATGTAACATTTAAGGATCCCATTAACGACGTTCGGGATTTTTAAGTAAACATTTGGAAATATATTATCAGAATAAATCTGAATACAGTTATAATAAAACATTTACACTCTCAACTAGTTGTGGAAAGGTGATAGTGTTATACACATATGTTGACAACTGGTTAACGATCTTTAGTGTGAAACTACCAATTTTAACAAACATTGTAATGGTGTTTCACACAAGTGTTGACTAACGGTTAACGACCTTTAGTGTGAAAATAACAATTTTAACAAATATGATGATAATATTGACTTTATATAAAAATATATAAAATTATTCCCTTTGGTTACTTCTCTCTTTGAAAGAAATGCCACAGTGAAATATATAATTATTCTCTTTGGTTACTTCCCTCTTTGAAAGAAATGCCACAGTGAAATACATAATTATTCCCTTTGGTTACTTCCCTCTTTGAAAGAAATGCCACAGTGAAATATATAATTATTTCCTTTGGTTACTTCCCTCTTTGAAAGAAATGCCACAGTGAAATATATAATTATTTCCTTTGGTTACTTCCCTCTTTGAAAGAAATGCCACAGTGAAATATATAATTATTTCCTTTGGTTACTTCCCTCTTTGAAAGAAATGCCACAGTGAAATATATACTTATTTCTTTGGGTTACCTGTTTCCTTGAAAGGAATGCCACAGTAAAATATATAATTATCCCCTTTTTGTTACCTGTCTCCTTGAAATGAATGCCACAGTGAAATATATAATTATTTCTTTGTGTTACTTCCCTCTTTGAAAGAAATGCCACAGTGAAATATATAATTATTCCCTTTGGATACCTGTCTCCTTGAAAGGAATGCCACAGTGAAATATATAATTATTCCCTTTGGATACCTGTCTCCTTGAAAGGAATGCCACAGTAAAGTATATAATTATTCCCTTTGGTTACTTCACTCTTTGAAAGAAATGCCACAGTAAAATATATAATTATTCCCTTTTGTTACCTGTCTCCTTGAAATGAATGCAACAGTGAAATATATAATTATTTCTTTGGGTTACCTGTTTCCTTGAAAGGAATGCCACAGTAAAATATATAATTATTTCCTTTGGTTACTTCCCTCTTTGAAAGAAATGCCACAGTGAAATATATAATTATTCCCTTTGGATACCTGTCTCCTTGAAAGGAATGCCACAGTAAAGTATATAATTATTCCCTTTGGTTACTTCACTCTTTGAAAGAAATGCCACAGTAAAATATATAATTATTCCCTTTTGTTACCTGTCTCCTTGAAATGAATGCCACAGTGAAATATATAATTATTTCTTTGGGTTATCTGTTTCCTTGAAAGGAATGCCACAGTAAAATATATAATTATTCACTTTGGTTACTTCACTCTTTGAAAGAAATGCCACAGTAAAATATATAATTATTCCCTTTTGTTACCTGTTTCATTGAAAGAAATGCCACAGTGAAATATATAATTATTTCCTTTGGTTACCTGTTTCATTGAAGTTTCATTGAAAGAAATGCCACAGTGAAATATATAATTATTTCCTTTGGTTACTTCCCTCTTTGAAAGAAATGCCACAGTGAAATATATAATTATTCCCATTGGATATCTGTCTCCTTGAAAGGAATGCCACAGTAAAGTGTATAATTATTCCCTTTGGTTACTTCACTCTTTGAAAGAAATGCCACAGTGAAATATATAATTATTTCCTTTGGTTACTTCTCTCTTTGAAAGAAATGCAACAGTGAAATATATAATTATTCCCTTTGGTTACCTGTTTCATTGAAGTTTCATTGAAAGAAATGCCACAGTGAAATATATAATTATTTCCTTTGGTTACTTCTCTCTTTGAAAGAAATGCCACAGTGAAATATATAATTATTCCCTTTGGTTACCTGTTTCATTGAAGTTTCATTGAAAGAAATGCCACAGTGAAATATATAATTATTTCCTTTGGTTACTTCTCTCTTTGAAAGAAATGCCACAGTGAAATATATAATTATTCCCTTTGGATACCTGTCTCCTTGAAAGGAATGCCACAGTAAAGTATATAATTATTCCCTTTGGTTACTTCCCTCTTTGAAAGAAATGCCACAGTAAAATATATAATTATTCCCTTTTGTTACCTGTCTCCTTGAAATGAATGCCACAGTGAAATATATAATTATTTCTTTGGGTTACCTGTTTCCTTGAAAGGAATGCCACAGTAAAATATATAATTATTTCTTTGGGTTACCTGTTTCCTTGAAAGGAATGCCACAGTAAAATATATAATTATTCCCTTGGGTTACCTGTTTTTTTGAAAGAAATCCCACATTAAAAAATATAATTTTTCCCTATTTCTACATGTTTCCTTTATCTAAGGTCCGGCATGGCCAGGTGGTTAAGACACTCGACTCGTAATCCGAGGGTCACGGGTTCGCATCCCCGTCGTACCAAACATGCTCGCCTTTTCAGCCGTAGGAGCGTAATAATGTGATGGTCAATGCCACTATTCGTTGGTAAAGAGTAGCCCAAGGGTTGGCACTGGGTGGTGATGACCAGCTGCTTTTCCTTTAGTCTTACACTGCTAAATTAGGGACGGCTAGCGCAGATAACCCTCGAGTAGCTTTGCGCGAAATTTAAAAACCAACAAACAAAGCGTAAGAAATATATATTTATATTTAATTAGTTGCGTTAATGGACAGGTTGATGTTTTGGTGTCACTATATATATATATATATATATATATATATATATATATTATTTTGAACGGAAGTTGTTATTATTATAGCATATGTAAGCTCTAGTCATATAATTTTATAAATAATGAAATTGCGATTCACGTAATCTTTGTCTCTATCAATTTGTCATTCGGAGCAAAGAAATCTTTTGTATATTCTTGTAGGTTCTGATACCAATAGATACGTACCAAACAAAGGAACTGAATTACGGGTAGGTTCTGATACCAATAGATACGTACCAAACAAAGGAACTGAATTACGGGTAGGTTCTGATACCAATAAATACGTACCAAACAAAGGAACTGAATTACGGGTAGGTTCTGATACCAATAAATACGTACCAAACAAAGGAACTGAATTACGGGTAGGTTCTGATACCAGTAAATACGTACCAAACAAAGGAACTGAATTCCTTCTCTGGTTTTATGGCTTTTTTGTTGATAAAACATTAATAATAAATAACTGAATTTAGATTTTACCATCGGTTTTATAGTGCACCGACAACCTCAAAGTAGAGGATGTGTTTTGAATGTAACGTGTCACGAATTGTGAATTCTCGAATTTTCCATTCACGCGCTATTAACAATAAGCCTATAAAAAATAAAACAGCGTACCAGATATTATGGTGTTACTATAGTATGTTTAATTTTCCGTATTATAGTATTAATAAATTAAAAAATACTCAAAGTATTTTCTCCCCCCCACGTTAAAAGTAATTTTTCTGTAAAGTCGTGACTCTCGATTTTAGTCTATTAGTGTCTAATTTTACCACCAGATCACGTAACTACCTACGCGTGTTGTTTGAAGCTGTCGATGTTTACGTGCGCAAGTTCGAAATCGCAACTGAATTTTCTTTCTGTTATTTGCATATTATTTACTAATTTCTAATAGTCTTGCATTAATATTCAAAGTATAATATTGTTATTATTATTATATTAAAAGTAGCAGTCTCCTGTAGACTCAGCGGTAACTTTGAAGACTTACAATGTTAAAATTGGAATAGGCAGAACAAGAATTCTCTTGCATAGCTTTGTCCTTTTATTTTATTTTCTACTTTATGACATTCACATTCCTTCCAAGAGGTGTCGCTTTTGTATTTGATCTGCTGCTTCGCTCTAAAATAACATTGACATTCTTATGAATATAACATGGAGGAAGAGGTTTCGTCCACCTGATCCTCCTGGGTATTCAAAATTTACAAACCCAAATACCCACACAGAAAAAGCGAAGCGAGTATAACATGTTAGTGCATAAAAACGTTTAAAACCTTATACAGGTAACACATTGTGACCGACAGACATACCCTTTCCTAAAACTTGTAACAGATATATATACCCACAAACACTTCCGTTCCAGTATATATTACACGTTAACATGACAACTGTTCACACGTTTCTACGTATAACACATTATATACATAAATATTTTATTGCTGTGTTTATATAACACATTAGTTATTGTGGATTCTCTTTCTCAAACATATAACACCCACAAACACTTACTTGTAGCACACTGTTATACCTATAGGCATACAAATTCTTTCCTACATATAACGCATTATTGTGTTACCTTCAAGCAAATCTGTATTGTATATCATTAACTGTGATACCTTCGTACACTAAACACATAACACGTTAACACCATGAATATTCCCTTTCGTTTATATTAACACCCACGAGCAGGTCCGGCATGGCCAGGTGGGTTAAGGCGTTCGACTCGTAATCTGAGGGTCCCGGGTTCGAATCCCGGTCGCACCAAACATGCTCGCCATTTCAGCCTTGGGGACGTAATAATGTGACGGTCAATCGCACTATTCGTTGGTAAAAGAGTAGCCCAAGAGGTGGCGGTGGGTGGTGATGACTAGCTGACTTTCCTCTGGTCTTACACTGCAAAATTAAGAACGGCTAGCGCAGATAGACTTCGAGTAGCTTTGCGCGAAATTAAAAAAAAACAAACCCACGAGCAATCCTTTTCCCATACAACATTTACCGTAAAGTCTTTCGTATTTAATGAACATCAGACTCAATAAAAAAAATACAATTTCCGAAGCCTACTGTAGCTGTACTTTCACTGTTTATTGGGCTCGAGCTGTTGTATTTTATCTTACTTTCACAGAAACCAGAAGTCCGCTATTATCACACATAATAGACTTTTCTTAACGACGACTCTAATGACACATGGAAACAGGCGTCTGTTCCAAAGATAAAATCCATTAGCTTAATCCGCGGCATTTCCATTTCTTCAACGAGCCAGATCATTTTGATTCAGAGAGGCTGTTTTTCTGTTTGCATGTTTGCTCTCTCAGTGAAGACTTTCCACAATATGAATTTTGAAGAGAGGAGGGATCATGAAATTTAATGAGACTGTCGGAGGACTCAGTCTTTAATGTTACTCGCCAGTGGAGAGTCAGCGCTTAATGGAAATTATTTATAGTCTTAAAGTAAAATAATACGGGAAGTCTTATATATGTATCTCATTGTTATATCGTTGGGGTAGTTACTGTCAAATAACACAGCCGTTTCTAAGCTTAGTGAATTTTACTTCATTTTAAGGGGACGAATGTGTGTGTGTATGTAAAATCTTGTTTACGGAGAAACTAGCTTTTCTATAAATTATAATAACTTCAGGCTAAGGACTGATTTAGTGGGGTTTATGTGCAACTAAACTGAACAGGTGTTTTGTATCTTAAAAGAGTTAGTTCCAAGTTGTTTTTATCTCCATTATTCGGGCTCCTATACCTTCAGGAAATTAAGTATTTTTAAAATATTTCTTACACGTGAATCGTCAAACTCTATTTGTTTCATTTTCAATGAGGAGCAGGGCTTGGCTATGTAACTAGCGTGGCTGTAGTGTAACTCTGGGGCTCGAGGTTAGAGCCTCATTTATTTCAAAATGCGCTTCATATGTGGGAACGGTGGGTGCTTTATAACAATGGTATTCAACCGACTTATATATTCAAAGAGCAACTCAAGAGTAGGCAGTTGGTAATATTGACTTACTGACTTCCCTCTGATGGCTTCCGAATTGGGGATGGATATGCGCAGATGGCCCTCGTGTATCTCTGCGCAAAAAAACTGAACCATTAAGTTCTAATTCGTGTAAAAATATGAATAATTGAAACAGCAGTTTGAGATTCATTTTAATCTTGCTTATGTGCTGTTTAACTATTGGTCTGCTTATGCAGTTGTTTACGTGTGCCCTAGAATAATATGATGCTTCAACTACGACTCCGTGTGAGCTTACAACGATGGGCATGTTTCTTTTTGTTCTCAGGTCCTTCGTAGAATGTAACGAGAATTTGACAAAGTGTGAACTCCATCGCTTTGAGTACCTCGATAGGTCGGTCGTAAGTTTAGGACCAACGATGCTAAAATATGGGACTTGATTTCCCATGATGGACAGAGTGCAGATAGCCCATTTTGTAACCTTCCACTTTAACCTGTTGACTGCCAAGTATTTCAGCTGCTACGATACAACTCTAATGCTTCTTTATTTTGTAACTTTTTCGTAACGCCATTTTGGATCGAAAGTGAAACAATTTGTAAGTAGGTCAAATGCATGTATGGTGCTGACATCTAGCGTTGAAGTTAGGTATTTTCGAGAACGAATTAACTCATCCGTGGCACTGTGTAACCAATCGGCTTAGACGAGTTATTTCGTCTACGGCACTGAACAGGTTAACGAAACGTAGAAAAAAATAATTTTAACGTCCTTTAACCATTTAGTTTAATTGAGTTTGACTTTCAGTAATATCAAACTATCTATTTTTTGACGTTCATAACTATTAAGATTAGAAATCATTGTTTCACCATTTAACGACATTTTCGGCCGTAAACCTAAAAACATATTACGAGGATCGACTAGTCTAGAAGATTTAGGGTGGTCCTAAATACATATAATAATTCAAAACAATCTCTAGTAAAAGTATGATTAAAGCAGATATGTTAAACATTCCATTGGTCACAGTACAAACTACAAAAACACTAGTTACTGTCTTTAAACACTATCGTAGATTTAACGTTCATGGAAAGTAGTTCTATATTGTTTTTGCTGCTAAATTTGTCCTTGATAGTGGTAAATGTAACAGTTCATACTTTAAACGAAGTTTGTAAAACATAATCCTTGATTGTTTTAGCTACTGTATTGTGTTTATCGTTATCAATAAAGCATTTATTAGTCAGAACGATAAAGGGTTAGACACGTTTTAAGTGTAACCATTAGATTTATTATCATAAGTTATAAGTTTTACGTAAAGACTTTGAGCCTGTGTTCTTAAATACATTTCTAATTAAAATCTAGTTGACTGGACGGAAATAACCTGTTGTATATAAACGTAAGTATAGAGGGCCACATTTCGAAAGCCTGTTTGAAGACAGTGGATCTTCTTAAGGACGAGAAACCCACTTGAAATAAAAATGTATCTCGGAACGGCTGGTATGGGTATTAACACTTTTATTGATAAGGATAGAAACACATTCACACGTTTTTAAACACTGAAAATCAAATAAACACAACATAACCATCAAAACACCCAGATATTAAGTAGGGAAACAAATATAAACAAACGGAAAAATCAAAGAAGCCCTAAAACAGCAACTAAAACCAAAATTAAACCAATACGAAGGAACATCTTTATACCTATACAAATTAATAACCTAACATCCAACTGCAACGCCCTCTACAATCCCGTACCCGTTTATACTTTCGTTTCTGAGACATGTGTTGTCCGTAAACGGTCCCATTCAAATTCTCTCTTTCTTAACCTGAAGATGACCTAGGAAGGTCGGAACGTTGTATTCTTCATATCAATAACAGTGTTAATACCCATACCAGCCGTTCTGAGATACATGAAGATGACAGACTTTCGAAACGTTGTCCTTTAGAGCTGCGTTTTTTCAACAGACAGTTGTCGTCCATTCACTCAGTTGTTTTCTGAATACACTACTTAAATAATCTATCAAAGAATACGGTTTATATCATATTTCTAAAAGCGTTCGAAGGAGCTGCTTGGAGTCAGTTGAGTTCGAGAATCATTCCAAACTTTCATATTTACGTATTTTTTAAAGTTATTCATTCAGTTAAAAACTTAAGTTCACTTTAATTGTATTGTAAACAGTAGTATTTGAAATTCAATATTTATTCAGCATTTTTATATGTATAATTGATTTTAACTTCCTATCAGAGTAAGATGTATACCTACTTAAAGCGAAATTAAAATTCATCTATTAATGAGTGTATGTAATTAAAATACTTTTCTTCATCCTTACTTATAAAGAACATATATAATGCAAAGACCTTGCATGGCCAGGTGGTTAGGTCGGTCGACTCGTAATATGAAGGTCTCAGGTTCGAAAATTTGTCGCTTCAAACATGCTCGCTCTTTAAGCCGTGGGGCGTTATATTGTGAAGGTCAATCCCACTCTTCATTGGTAAAAGAGTAGCTCAAGCGTTGGCGGTGGGTGCTGATGACTAGCTGCCTTCCCTCTAGCTTTCACTGCTAGATTAGGGACGGCTAGCGCAGATAACCCTCTTGTAGCTTTGCGCGAAATTCAAAACAAACAAATAAATATAATGCATAGTTTCATCAGTCAGGCGTCCTCGCTGGTTGTGATACTATAGGCGTTAAACCTAATAATATATTAACGTCTGACAACAGTTAACTACTTTTAAATAGTGCGTTTAGAATTGTTACTGTACTTTCAAAATACGCAGATTTTATTTCGTTGTGTTCAAATCGTTGGCACTGACTTCATAGGGTCAAGCGTGGCCAAGGGGTTAGCGTGTAAGGACTGTAAATCTAAAGGTTCGTGGTTCAAATCCTACCTGTTGTAAGCATTCACTCAGCACTTAGGGACCCTGGATTCACTATAACAGTGACAGTCCAATTCTACTATTCGATCTCACGAGATCAGCCCAAAAGTTGGCGATGTGTGCTTTTGACTAACTGGTCTTCTTGCTAGCGTGTCATTTTAAAATTGACGGTTATTGGTAGATAGCACTTGTGTAGCTTTCACAGATGCACAGTTAACACAATGATCATTTTATCAGTTGTTCAAGACGGAGCTAAGATTATCTGACTGTTAGTCAGAACGTACGTCAGAAGTATAGTTTCAAATTAATAAGCAGACAACGTTATTAGGGCCGTGTAATTTCATATCTGTGTCGTCCTGAAAACAATAATTAAATTAAAATTCGAATGTGCAATACTTCTGTTGTTTTATGAAACATTATAAATTTAAAATGTTTCTCATTCATTACGAATGCATTATCAGTGGACTCAGGGCCCTACGACTCTGCTTTAAGATAAAACGCACACACACGAATATATTAAACCGCACTTGAGCATGACATGGAAACTCAAAATTAATAGAACTTTAACAATGGCACGGTATCTAAGATTTGTTTAAAACAGGGTTCAGTTCCATTTAACGTTGTATTAATCTAATTTTTAACGTCTCTCATTTTACTGGTTCGTATATGAAGTGTGCGTGTGTAACCTATATAAAGTCAAGAGCTGGAGGCTCAATTCAAATACATTATTAAATACGTTTGACTCGTAATCCGAGGGTCGCGGGTTCGAATCCCGGTCGCACCAAACATGCTCGCCCTTTCAGCCGTGGGGGCGTTATAATGTGACGATCAGTCCCACTATTCGTTGGTAAAGAGTAGCCCAAGAGTTGGCGGCGGGTGGTGATGACTAGCTGCCTTCCCTCTAGTCTTACACTGCTAAATTAGGGACGGCTAGCCCTCGAGTAGCTTTGATCGAAATTAAAAACAAAAAAACGGTCAGTCCCACTATTCGTTGGTAAAAGAGTAGCCCAAGAGTTGGCGGCGGGTGGTGATGACTAGCTGCCTTCCCTCTAGTCTTACACTGCTAAATTAGGGACGGATAGCCCTCGAGTAGCTTTGATCGAAATTAAAAAACAAAAAAAAGAACGTTTTATAAGTGAAAAAAAATGAACCCTTCAAAAATAAGGAACCAAGAACAGTGTCCAAGATTTAGGAAAAGTGTTCGATTTATTCTTCAGATCCATTTTATCCTCACAAAATCGTGTTTTAATATGTTTATTGTAGTTTGTAAAACTATACTTGGAAAATATTTTGATAAAATAACTTGTAAGTTTGTTTTTAAAAAATGAAATACAACTAGTGGACCTTTGATGACCAGTTCTGATGACTCTTTACAACTAGTGGACCTTTGACGACCAGTTCTGATGACTCTTTTCGCTCACGTGGTCGAAACTTGTTGATGTATAGTTTGAGCAATATTTATCACTGCAATGGTTCAATGTTTGTGTACACCATGTTGTCTTATAATGGTTTAATATATATAGACCCGTGTTGTCTCACAATGGTTTAACATGTATAGACCCCGTGTTGTCTCACAATGGTTTAACATATATAGACCCGTGTTGTCTTACAATGGTTTAACATATAAAGACCCGTGTTGTCTTACAATGGTTTAACATATATAGACCCGTGTTGTCTCACAATGGTTTAACATATATAGACCCATGTTGTCTTACAATGGCTTAACACATAAAGACCTCATGTTGTCTCACAATGGTTTAACATATATAGACCCCGTGTTGTCTTACAATGGTTTAACATATATAGACCCCGTGTTGTATTATAATGGTTTAACATATATAGACCCCGTGTTGTCTTATAATGGTTTAACATATATAGACCCCGTGTTGTCTTATAATGGTTTAACATATATAGACCCCGTGTTGTCTTATAATGGTTTAACATATATAGACCCCGTGTTGTCTTATAATGGTTTAACATATAAAGACCCCGTGTTGTCTCACAATGGTTTAACATATATAGACCCATGTTGTCTTACAATGGCTTAACATATAAAGACCTCATGTTGTCTCACAATGGCTTAACATATATAGACCCGTGTTGTCTTACAATGGTTTAACATATATAGACCCCGTGTTGTCTTACAATGGTTTAACATATATAGACCCCGTGTTGTCTTATAATGGTTTAACATATAAAGACCCGTGTTGTCTCACAATGGTTTAACATATATAGACCCATGTTGTCTTACAATGGCTTAACATATAAAGACCTCATGTTGTCTCACAATGGCTTAACATATATAGACCCGTGTTGTCTTACAATGGTTTAACATATATAGACCCGTGTTGTCTTACAATGGTTTAACATATATAGACCCGTGTTGTCTTACAATAGCTTCAGCTTATAATCTTCAGTTATATTTTTTGTTTCCATGCACATAGACCACAGCTATCATTTTTATGTACCCATGCACATAGACCACAGCTATCATTTCTATGTACCCATGCACATAGACCACAGCTATCATTTCTATGTACCCATGCACACACACCACAACTGTCATTTCTGTGTACCCATGTACATAGACCACAGCTATCATTTTTATGTACCCATGCACACAGACCACAACGGTCATTTCTATGTACCCATGTACATAGACCACAACTATCATTTCTATGTACCCATGCACACACACCACAACTGTCATTTCTGTGTACCCATGTACATAGACCACAGCTATCATTTCTGTGTACCCAAGACCACAGCTATCATTTCAATTAGTTCATGTTTATACACTTGTTGTAGAATAGTGATAACTGATGTATCCATAGATAAACATCCACTTAATGAGGATGTGGGGTGTATGTGTAGAGATGTACCTTAACAAATCTAGTTTTCACTATTCATTTGTTAATCATCTTGTATTGTGAACAATGTCTCACTGTCTCAAGCACATGGTCTGCATGTGTCAAACATGTATACCTCTGATCGACATATGCCTTCTTAAACTGATGAAGTCGTAAATAAGTTTGACTATTGTACAAATCAGGGCTTGGCTTTTTTTTACAGACATTGTTATTACTATTTTTTCGTTTCACCATCAGGATGTTCAATAGAGGCCACTCGAGGTATGTAATAATTGTTCGTGAAGACAGAAGTAAAATGCAAAATGATATTATGTTATTTGACTTACAGAAAGCTATTATATATTAGATATTCCTTTGAGGCGACAGCTCGTTCCCGGAACCTGGCTACCAAGCAACACTAGATGCCACACAAACGTTCACAGATCAACTTCTCATGTGCAAACACACTTTGTGTTTTCTGTGAATGCAGTCTGCACGAGACTTGAAGACGTACATTACGTCAGCAATTACTAAAGAAGATTAATTATACAACGTCTTTGTTCGTCAAAATGAATGACTAGCGATAATAAAAATTATACAATGAAACCAGGAGTTACTAAATTCAAAATGTGTTTTTGTTTTCTTGGGGGAGGGTAGTAGTATACTAACTTCAAAATATGTTTTGTTTTCTTGGGGAGGGTAGTAGTATACTAAATTCAAAATGTGTTGTTGTTTTCTTGGGGAGGGTAGTAGTATACTAAATTCAAAATGTGTTTTGTTTTCTTGGGAGGGAGGGTAGTAGTATACTAACTTCAAAATATGTTTTTTGTTTTCTTGGGGAGGGTAGTAGTATACTAACTTCAAAATGTGTTTTTGTTTTCTTGGGAGGGGGAGGGTAGTAGTATACTAAATTCAAAATGTGTTTTTGTTTTCTTGGGGGAGGGTAGTAGTATACTAACTTCAAAATGTGTTTTTGTTTTCTTGGGGGAGGGTAGTAGTATACTAACTTCAAAATGTGTTTTGTTTTCTTGGGGAGGGAAGTAGTATACTAAATTCAAAATGTGTTTTGTTTTGTTGGGAGGGGAGGGTAGTAGTATACTAAATTCAAAATGTGTTTTGTTTTCTTGGGAGGGGGAGGGTAGTAGTATACTAACTTCAAAATGTGTTTTGTTTTCTTTGGAGGGAGGGTAGTAGTATACTAACTTCAAAATGTGTTTTGTTTTCTTGGGAGGGGGAGGGTAGTAGTATACTAACTTCAAAATGTGTTTTTGTTTTCTTGGGAGGGAGGGTAGTAGTATACTAACTTCAAAATGTGTTTTGTTTTCTTGGAGAGGGAGGGTAGTAGTATACTAACTTCAAAATGTGTTTTGTTTTCTTGGGGGAGGGTAGTAGTATACTAACTTCAAAATGTGTTTTTGTTTTCTTGGGGGAGGGAGGGTAGTAGTATACTAACTTCAAAATGTGTTTTGTTTTCTTGGAGGAGGGTAGTAGTATACTAACTTCAAAATGTGTTGTTGTTTTCTTGGGAGGGGGAGGGTAGTAGTATACTAACTTCAAAATGTGTTGTTGTTTTCTTGGGGAGGGAGGGTAGTAGTATACTAACTTCAAAATGTGTTTTGTTTTCTTGGGAGGGAGAGGTAGTAGTATACTAAATTCAAAATGTGTTTTTGTTTTCTTTGGAGGGGAGGGTAGTAGTATACTAACTTCAAAATGTGTTTTGTTTTCTTGGGAGGGGAGGTAGTAGTATACTAAATTCAAAATGTGTTGTTGTTTTCTTGGGGGAGGGTAGTAGTATACTAAATTCAATATATGTTTTTGTTTTCATGGGAGGGGAGGGTAGTAGTATACTAAATTCAAAATGTGTTGTTGTTTTCTTGGGGAGGGTAGTAGTATACTAACTTCAAAATGTGTTTTGTTTTCTTGGGAGGGAGGGTAGTAGTATACTAACTTCAAAATATGTTTTGTTTTCTTGGGGAGGGTAGTAGTATACTAACTTCAAAATGTGTTTTTGTTTTCTTGGGAGGGAGGGTAGTAGTATACTAACTTCAAAATGTGTTTTTGTTTTCTTGGGAGGGGTAGGGTAGTAGTATACTAACTTCAAAATATGTTTTTGTTTTCATGGGAGGGGGAGGGTAGTAGTATACTAACTTCAAAATGTGTTTTTGTTTTCTTGGGAGGGGGAGGGTAGTAGTATACTAAATTCAAAATGTGTTTTTGTTTTCTTTGGAGGGAGGGTAGTAGTATACTAACTTCAAAATGTGTTTTGTTTTCTTGGGAGGGGAGGGTAGTAGTATACTAAATTCAAAATGTGTTGTTGTTTTCTTGGGGAGGGTAGTAGTATACTAACTTCAAAATGTGTTTTTGTTTTATTGGGAGGGGAAGGTAGTAGTATACTAACTTCAAAATGTGTTGTTGTTTTCTTGGGAGGGGGAAGGGAGTAGTATACTAAATTCAAAATGTGTTTTTGTTTTCTTGGAGGAGGGTAGTAGTATACTAACTTCAAAATGTGTTGTTGTTTTCTTGGGAGGGGGAAGGGAGTAGTATACTAAATTCAAAATGTGTTTTTGTTTTCTTGGAGGAGGGTAGTAGTATACTAACTTCAAAATGTGTTGTTGTTTTCTTGGGAGGGGGAGGGGAGTAGTATACTAACTTCAAAATGTGTTTTTGTTTTCTTGGAGGAGGGTAGTAGTATACTAACTTCAAAATGTGTTGTTGTTTTCTTGGGAGGGAGGGAGTAGTATACTAACTTCAAAATGTGTTTTGTTTTCATGGGAGGGGAGGGTAGTAGTATACTAACTTCAAAATGTGTTTTGTTTTCTTGGGGAGGTAGTAGTATACTAACTTCAAAATGTGTTGTTGTTTTTTTGGGGGAGGATAGTAGTATACTAACTTCAAAATGTGTTTTTGTTTTGTTGGGAGGGAGGGTAGTAGTATACTAACTTCAAAATGTGTTGTTGTTTTTTTGGGGGAGGATAGTAGTATACTAACTTCAAAATGTGTTTTTGTTTTGTTGGGAGGGGGAGGATAGTAGTATACTAACTTCAAAATGTGTTTTTGTTTTGTTGGGAGGGAGGGTAGTAGTATACTAACTTCAAAATGTGTTTTGTTTTTTTGGGGGGAGGGTAGTAGTATACTAACTTCAAAATGTGTTTTTGTTTTGTTGGGAGGGGGAGGGTAGTAGTATACTAACTTCAAAATGTGTTGTTGTTTTTTTTGGGGAGGATAGTAGTATACTAACTTCAAAATGTGTTTTTGTTTTGTTGGGAGGGGGAGGATAGTAGTATACTAACTTCAAAATGTGTTTTGTTTTGTTGGGAGGGAGGGTAGTAGTATACTAACTTCAAAATGTGTTTTTGTTTTCTTGGGGAGGGTAGTAGTATACTAACTTCAAAATGTGTTTTGTTTTTTGTTGGGAGGGGGAGGGGGTAGTAGTATACTAACTTCAAAATGTGTTGTTTTTGTTTTCATGGGGGAGGGTAGTAGTCTACTAACTTCAAAATATGTTTTGTTTTCATGGGGAGGGTAGTAGTATACTAACTCAAAATATGTTTTGTTTTCTTGGGAGGGAGGGTAGTAGTATACTAACTTCAAAATGTGTTTTGTTTTCTTGGGGAGGGTAGTAGTATACTAACTTCAAAATATGTTTTTGTTTTCATGGGGGAGGGTAGTAGTATACTAACTTCAAAATGTGTTGTTGTTTTCTTGGGGAGGTAGTAGTATACTAACTTCAAAATATGTTTTTGTTTTCTTGGGAGGGGAGGGTAGTAGTATACTAACTTCAAAATGTGTTTTGTTTTCTTGGGGGGAGGGTAGTAGTATACTAACTTCAAAATGTGTTTTGTTTTCTTGGGAGGGAGGGTAGTAGTATACTAACTTCAAAATGTGTTTTGTTTTCTTGGGGAGGGTAGTAGTATACTAACTCAAAATGTGTTTTGTTTTCTTGGGGAGGGTAGTAGTATTCTAACTTCAAAATGTGTTGTTGTTTTCTTGGGAGGGAGGGTAGTAGTATACTAACTTCAAAATGTGTTTTGTTTTCTTGGGGGAGGGTAGTAGTATACTAACTTCAAAATGTGTTTTGTTTTCTTGGGAGGGGAGGGTAGTAGTATACTAACTTCAAAATGTGTTTTGTTTTCTTGGGGAGGGTAGTAGTATACTAACTTCAAAATGTGTTTTGTTTTCTTGGGGAGGGAAGTAGTATACTAACTTCAAAATGTGTTGTTGTTTTCTTGGGAGGGTAGTAGTATACTAACTTCAAAATGTGTTTTGTTTTCATGGGGAGGGTAGTAGTATACTAACTTCAAAATATGTTTTGTTTTCTTGGGAGGGAGGGTAGTAGTATACTAACTTCAAAATGTGTTTTGTTTTTGGGGAGGGTAGTAGTATACTAACTTCAAAATATGGGGAGGGTAGTAGTATACTAACTTCAAAATATGTTTTGTTTTCTTGGGGAGGGTAGTATACTAACTTCAAAAATATGTTTTGTTTTCATGGGGAGGGTAGTAGTATACTAACAAAATGTGTTTTTGTTTTCAAAATATGTGTTTTGTTTTTATTTTCTTGGGAGGGAGGGTAGTAGTATACTAACTTAAAAATGTGTTGTTGTTTTCATGGGAGGGGAGGGTAGTAGTATACTAACTTCAAAATGTGTGTTTTTGTTTTCTTGGGGAGGGTAGTAGTATACTAACTCAAAATATTTTTTGTTTTCATGGGAGGGGAGGGTAGTAGTATACTAACTTCAAAATGTGTTGTTGTTTTCATGGGAGGGGGAGGATAGTAGTATACTAACTTCAAAATGTGTTTTTGTTTTCTTGGGGGAGGGTAGTAGTATACTAACTTCAAAATATGTTTTGTTTTCATCTTGGGGAGGGTAGTAGTATACTAACTTCAAAATGTGTTTTTGTTTTCATGGGAGGGGGAGGGTAGTAGTATACTAACTTCAAAATGTGTTGTTGTTTTCTTGGGGAGGGTAGTAGTATACTAACTTCAAAATGTGTTTTTTTTTTCATGGGAGGGAGGGTAGTAGTATACTAACTTCAAAATGTGTTTTGTTTTCATGGGAGGGGGAGGGTAGTAGTATACTAACTTCAAAATGTGTTGTTGTTTTCTTGGGGGAGGGTAGTAGTATACTAAATTCAATATATGTTTTTGTTTTCTTGGAAGGGGGAGGGTAGTAGTATACTAACTTCAAAATGTGTTTTTGTTTTCATGGGAGGGGGGAGGGTAGTGGTATACTAACTTCAAAATGTGTTGTTGTTTTTCTTGGGGAGGGTAGTAGTATACTAACTTCAAAATGTGTTGTTGTTTTCATGGGAGGGGGAGGATAGTAGTATACTAACTTCAAAATGTGTTTTGTTTTCTTGGGGAGGGTAGTAGTATACTAAATTCAAAATGTGTTGTTGTTTTCTTGGGGAGGGTAGTAGTATACTAACTTCAAAATATGTTTTTGTTTTCATGGGAGGGGAGGGTAGTAGTATACTAACTTCAAAATGTGTTGTTGTTTTCTTGGGGGAGGGTAGTAGTATACTAAATTCAAAATGTGTTGTTGTTTTCTTGGGGGAGGGTAGTAGTATACTAACTTCAAAATATGTTTTTGTTTTCATGGGAGGGGGAGGGTAGTAGTATACTAACTTCAAAATGTGTTTTTGTTTTCATGGGAGGGGGAGGGTAGTAGTATACTAACTTCAAAATGTGTTGTTGTTTTCTTGTTTTCTTGGGGGGTAGTAGTATACTAACTTCAAAATGTGTTGTTGTTTTCTTGGGGAGGGTAGTAGTATACTAACTTCAATATATGTTTTGTTTTCTTGAAGGGGAGGGTAGTAGTATACTAACTTCAAAATGTGTTTTGTTTTCATGGGAGGGGGAGGGTAGTGGTATACTAACTTCAAAATGTGTTGTTGTTTTCATGGGAGGGGGAGGATAGTAGTATACTAACTTCAAAATGTGTTTTTGTTTTCTTGGGGGAGGGTAGTAGTATACTAACTTCAAAATGTGTTTTTGTTTTCATGGGAGGGGGAGGGTAGTAGTATACTAACTTCAAAATGTGTTTTGTTTTCTTGGGGGAGGGTAGTAGTATACTAACTTCAAAATGTGTTGTTGTTTTCTTGGGGGAGGGTAGTAGTATACTAACTTCAAAATGTGTTGTTGTTTTCATGGGAGGAGGATAGTAGTATACTAACTTCAAAATGTGTTTTGTTTTCTTGGGGAGGGTAGTAGTATACTAAATTCAAAATGTGTTGTTGTTTTCTTGGGGAGGTAGTAGTATACTAACTTCAAAATATGTTTTTGTTTTCATGGGAGGGAGGGTAGTAGTATACTAACTTCAAAATGTGTTTTTGTTTTCATGGGAGGGGGAGGGTAGTAGTATACTAACTTCAAAATGTGTTGTTGTTTTCTTGGGGGAGGGTAGTAGTATACTAACTTCAAAATGTGTGTTTTTGTTTTCATGGGAGGGGGAGGGTAGTGGTATACTAACTTCAAAATGTGTTTTGTTTTCATGGGTTTTTCTTGGGGAGGGTAGTAGTATACTAACTCAAAATGTGTTGTTTTCTTGGAGGAGGGTAGTAGTATACTAACTTCAAAATGTGTTGTTGTTTTCTTGGGGTGGGTAGTAGTATACTAACTTCAAAATGTGTTTTGTTTTCATGGGAGGGAGGGTAGTAGTATACTAACTTCAAAATGTGTTGTTGTTTTCATGGGAGGGGGAGGGTAGTAGTATACTAACTTCAAAATGTGTTGTTGTTTTCTTCGGGGTGGGTAGTAGTATACTAACTTCAAAATGTGTTTTTGTTTTCATGGGAGGGGGAGGGTAGTAGTATACTAACTTCAAAATGTGTTGTTGTTTTCATGGGAGGGGGAGGGTAGTAGTATACTAACTTCAAAATGTGTTTTTGTTTTCATGGGAGGGGGAGGGTAGTAGTATACTAACTTCAAAATGTGTTGTTGTTTTCTTGAGGGAGGGTAGTAGTATACTAACTTCAAAATGTGTTTTGTTTTCATGGGAGGGGAGGGTAGTAGTATACTAACTTCAAAATGTGTTTTGTTTTCATGGGAGGGGAGGGGTAGTAGTATACTAACTCAAAATGTGTTTTTTGTTTTCATGGGAGGGAGGGAGGGTAGTAGTATACTAACTTCAAAATGTGTTTTGTTTTCTTGGGGAGGGTAGTAGTATACTAACTTCAAAATGTGTTTTGTTTTCATGGGAGGGAGGGTAGTAGTATACTAACTTCAAAATGTGTTTTGTTTTCTTGGGGAGGGTAGTAGTATACTAACTTCAAAATGTGTTGTTGTTTTCTTGGGGAGGGTAGTAGTATACTAACTTCAAAATGTGTTTTTGTTTTCATGGGAGGGGGAGGGTAGTAGTATACTAACTTCAAAATGTGTTTTGTTTTCTTGGGGGAGGGTAGTAGTATACTAACTTCAAAATGTGTTGTTGTTTTCTTGGGGGAGGGTAGTAGTATACTAACTTCAAAATGTGTTTTTGTTTTCATGGGAGGGGGAGGGTAGTAGTATACTAACTTCAAAATGTGTTTTGTTTTCATGGGAGGGAGGGTAGTAGTATACTAACTTCAAAATGTGTTTTTGTTTTCTTGGGGGGAGGTAGTAGTATACTAACTCAAAATGTGTTGTTGTTTTCTTGGGGAGGGTAGTAGTATACTAACTTCAAAATGTGTTTTGTTTTCATGGGAGGGGAGGGTAGTAGTATACTAACTTCAAAATGTGTTTTGTTTTCTTGGAAGGGTGGGTAGTAGTATACTAACTTCAAAATGTGTTTTTGTTTTCATGGGAGGGAGGGTAGTAGTATACTAACTTCAAAATGTGTTTTTGTTTTCATGGGGGGATAGTTGTAAAAATAATAAAACAAGCCTTGATTTTCAAAGCCCCCAGTGGCAAAGCTGTAAGTCTGCGGTCTTGCAACGCTAGAATCCGGATTTCGATACCCGAGGTGGATAGAGCACAGATAGCTCATTATGTTGCTTTGCGTTCAACTTCGAACAAATGGTTGTCAAGATTTCAACGATTTGAGTCAAAATAATTAATCGTAGTTCGAGTTAGGTAACACCAGCATGGTCAGGTTGTTCGTGTTAGGTAACACCAGCATGTTCAGGTGGTTAAGGCACTCGATTTGTAATTGTAATTCGAGGGTCACGGGTTCGAATTCCCATCGCACCAAACATGCTCGCCCTTTCAGCCGTGGGGGCGTTATAGTGTGACGGTCAGTCTCATTATTCATTGGTAAAAGAGTAGCCCAAGAGTTGGCGTAGAGTGGTGATGACTAGTTGCCTTCCCTTTAGTCTTACACTGCTAAATTAGTGTATTTAAGGCCTAACTGTACCAGATATTGTGTACTTCCATTGTTGTCTTAAAAGACATTAATATTAACGTTATTTTTTGCTTGAAGGAACAAAAAATTTGTTGTTTGATACATTCTTTTATCTGATAATCTTAAAATTGTTTTAGAATTTTCGTTCTCAGTAATTGTAACCGTTTGTACACTCGATAGTTTTCGCCATTCTTTCGAAAACTTAACATCTGTTTATTAAATGAAAATTGTTCAATTGGCCTGGTAAATGTGTATCTCAGAACGGCTGGTATTGGTATTAACACTTTTATTGATAAGTACAGAACAAAAAAAGTAAGTTGTCTTTTTTGGTAAACGTTTTCTGTGAATTTGTTGTTGTTGTTTTTGAATTTCGCGCAAAGCTACTCGAGGGCTATCTGCGCTAGCCGTCCTTAATTTAGCAGCGTAAGACTAGAGGGAAGGCAGCTAGTCATCACCACCCACCGCCAACTCTTGGGCTACTCTTTTACCAACGAATAGTGGGATTGACCTAACATTATAACGCCCCCACGGCTGAAAGGGCGAGTATGTTTGGTGCGACCGGGATTCGAATCCGCGACCCTCGGATTACGAGTCGAACGCCTTAACCCACCTGGCCATGACGGGCCCCGTGTGAATTTGTAGCTTAAGAGGAACGGTGGAGCCCAAGTAAACATTTGTATTTATGGCTTCAGCCACCGTTCCTAATTTTGAACTATTTGGTCGTGTGAAATACAGCCAATGAGCGTCATGCTATCGTTCACGCTGACCACTTGATGATCCCAGTTTGAATTGCAGAGAGTATTTTGCGTTACGCACCGATTTGAAACCAGCTCGCTAGATCCAGAATTTCCAACGTCCCAGGTTCGTGCGAAGGGAAAAAATGTGATAAAGAGTTACATAATTTGTCCATAATGTGTACATATTAGATAGTACAAAACATCGCGTGGACATTTGTAACAATTTTTAGAGGGTTCTTGTAGTCACTGAATTTTATTTCTGATTTGTGTATCATCATAAAAGTTTAATAATTATCGCACCTTTCATTAATTTGAATTAATTAATTAACAGAATATTTAAAATAGATAAGTCCAGTTTTATTGTTGATGTCCATTTATCGAGTTGGGGGTCCAGTTTTAATGTCGAATGTTCAGTGTTAGTTTTATTTCGTGGTGTTTCGTGAAAGTTTTGTGGTTCTAGAAGAAAGTCAGGAGTATTTGGTTTACCCCCCCCCCACAATATCAGATTGATTGCTGATCTATTATGGGAATAGCGAGGGGGGTAGTGTCGTGGTTGTTCGACTTTTTTGGGGGGGGTCAGTCAGTTAGAAGCTTAAGAAAGAAACTTTTTTATCCAATAGGATATGTTTACCTGTTTACCATTTTTCGTCACATCATTCGAAGTGCTGGAGGGGATCTATTTTAAACTTCAACAGTAACAGAAGTGGAGTCACAGTGACACAAGCCACGCGAAACACAGGCATGCACGCGCAGCTGGCATGGTTTCCTTGAAACGTAAAACCTGTTTGGGAGATGTATTTAAACTGGAAGTTCCATTTTCTGTTTTACCTTTCAACTCATAATCGACTTAACTTCATAGTGTCTATATTAAAATTACTCGTATTTGCTGTATTTATTATTATGATTTTATTATGATGCCTCTCGATTCCTTTGAGGAACATAGGGCCGCAATCACTTGCGGATTCATCAACAGGCTGGTTTTTTAAGTGAGTAGGAGAAACCTTAGCCGTCCCTAATTTTGCGGCGTAAGACTAGAGGGAAGGCAGCTAGTCATCACAACCCACCGCCAACTCTTGGGCTACTCTTTTACCAACGAATAGTGGGATTGACCGTTACTTTATAACGCCCCCACGGCTAAAAGGGGCGAGCATGTTTAGCGCGACCGGGATGCGAACCCGCGACCCTCGGATTACGAGTCGCACGCCTTAACAACTTGGCCATGCCGGACCGCGTATTTGCTGTACCGTATACGTTATTCGCCAAACACTTATAAATAAATCTCGTAAAAAAACAATAATAATATTATTTCTCAGAATTCACTCGTGTTTCGACAAATGCGCAAAATCAACTTATTAGATTATCTTTTCACACTTAGCTATTTTTGTCCTCCGTACTAACGCGACGGATCGTGCTGAATTAATTACATCTTACTTTCAAGCAGCCTCGTACGAACACTGAAAACACGGGGTTGTTTCTATCGGATGCATAACAGTTTTCATCAGTTCGTTTCAATCATTTATTACAGAGACTAACGATCACATCTCCTGTCGCATCTTTGCCTTTCATTACACACACCCGTGATATCGCAACGCCCCCCCCGTCACTTCGTAGGGTTAGGGCAATTAATATACTCTCAGATAATTATACGTAATTTATACAGTCCCCTGCAACTAGATGTATCCTAGTCAGTAGAAAGAGCTTTAGACGAGTTGAGTTTCGAAGTTCGAATCTGTTTGCTCTTCACGCGCGCTGTAAACATACATCAGTGTACTGTAAACTTGTCATTGCGAGAAGGTAATTTCCGTTAAAGTTGTATTTTATAATGAAGTGATACATTATTTCATGCATCATCGCATGGCCTGATGATACACGGGAACGTCACGGATCTCTCTTCGCCTTTCACTGTCTAATAAAACTAACATGCAATGAATGGCCGTTCTCCGAATGTTCGTTATCATTCCAGAAGTCCATTTATCCGTTTCAAAATAGCGTCATTCTTAACTCGTGCCAAGTCGCACATCGATAGTTAATATTCCGTTGTGACCTTTGGGTTTCTTTCACGTGGATATATAATTAACGTAAATTTATAGGCTTAAGGAATCTCATTTCAAGTGTAGGAAACTGTTGAATTCATTCGTGTTTTCAATCTTCCAAATGTGTGTGGCATTTGAAAACACATTTCATGAAAAAACTAATCGTAGACTCGATGTAATTCGACGCTTAAGATAATAGTCTCTGTAAATATGAATTGTGGCTCGTTGTTTATTAACAAGAAACGGTTGTCGACTCTGTACGTAAAAAAACAAAAAAAAATCCTGTTATATGCGTCAACCCTTTAACTGATCAAAACGTATGTCTAAAAATTGTTTAGTTTTAACAAACAATAATATTTGACTTACTAATATCAAAATGATCCCTGTTCGCTGACTGAACAGAAAGAAAAAAATGCACTCTTTGTTTTATGGTAAAGCTAGAGAATGGCTATTTGTGCTCTGTTCATCGCGAAATATCGAACCCCCAATGTTATAGTTGTGAGTTTGTAAACTTACCAATCATCCGCCAGGAGTACAAGAGTTTTTCTACATATTTGTCATGTCGTTTCGTATTTCAGTATTTAACGAACCTGTACATATAATCGGAGTTGAACCTCAAGATTTGAAAATGAAATGTAGAAAAGCTACACTTACAGGGTTCGATCCTTACAGAGATCATAGAACACTTCGCCTACTATGGAGCTTTGCACTTAACAAACAAACAATAAAAGAGGTTATATTTAGAAAAAAAAGTTTTTTTTTTACGAAGAAAATTCAATTAATTCTTAATAAACCCGTTTCACGCTGATTTATTAAGGTTTAAGATTTTTAATTAAAGAAAAAATCTGTGAATAGAAGCCAGCTGTTGAAGACAGCCTTATCTTTTAAGCGCCCTCTTTTGGTGGTTTGACTGAAACTACCTGGATTCAAGAATAAAGCGTGTTGTAGCAGCCAGGAAACGCACGGACATGTTGCTCTTTTTGTCACTACTTTTTAGTGTCAGAAAAGTACCAAAAAATTGTTCTCCTGGTGGAATATTCTGTAGTTGTAAATCGTCGATTTCCCTGGAAGTTGACCTCTCTTTTCTATTTCTTGTTTCAAAGTAGTAACGTGATTTAGATTACCCCTCACACGTGGAATAGGTGACTGCAAAAGCTGTGATGTGACACGTTCTTTTGAAACGATAAATTGTTTACATCTTTACGTCAATTATTTATGTACTCGACGTGTTTTACATTTTTTGCTGAAGTAAGATTTATCAGAAGTCTCGAGTTTAATAACTCGTTAACTTCCTGTAATAAGCGATAAATGGTAACAGAACTGATTTGTTTTTGTTGTTTTTTTTTAAAATAAATAAATTACTTCACTTCTAATCCTAGAAAGACGGGTTGTTATTTCTCACAAATGTCGTTCCCAAAGTAAGTCATTATATATCCTTTGATGTTGGCTTTACTTCTAACATGATTTACAAAACGTTTGGTCGGTAATTTTCGGTTTTTTAGGTCAGTATGGTAGTGAAACGTGAAATACAATTTCAGTTAAAATGCCTTATGGGGAAATACACCCACACATCAATAGTTCGAGTGTATCGAATTTAGTCTCGATGATAATATAATAATTAAACAAACGGGATTTTAGTTGGGTTTTTTTTTTGTAACGCATGTGCAGTTGAATTTTGCTGACATCATTATCACGTGTCATTCTCCTCCTATATTCGATAATTAATTGGAAAGTAAATCGACGCGTAACTATCAACGTGTTTTTATTTTTTATTTCTTTCAATAAAAGTGTGGTCGCACATCAATTACCATTACTAAGTTGTAGAGGGCGTAAATTTATATAAAGAAAACAAATGTAAACTTTATAAACTACGAACCACGACCTGTTTTCAAAGCTCGTTAAACATGTTTGTGGACATTCATGTATAATTACTACAAATATTAACTTTACTGACGTAGTTTTGAGAATGTCCCCTGCTCTTTCACGTAAAGAAAAACGAACACCCTATAGTGAAATGTTAGACCTTTCATCTCTAATACATAAATTTTTTCCCATTCAAAAATTCAAGCAGTAGAGTTTGTTTGTTTGTTTTTGAATTTCGCACAAAAGCTACTCGAGGGCTATCTGTGCTAGCCGTCCCTAATTTAGCAGTGTAAGACTAGAGGGGCCAGTCATAACCACCCAGCGCCACCTCTTGGGTTACTCTTTTACCAACGAATAGTGGGATTGACAGTCACTTTTAAACGCCCCGGCTGAAAGGGCGAGCATGTTTGGCGCGAAGGGGATGCGAACCCGCAACTCTCAGATTACGAGTCGCACGCCTTAACACGCTTGGCCATGCCGGGCAAGCAGTAGAGATTAGACTTAACTAATTTCAAAACTTCTTATGACGTTCTCTGGTACAATTGTTGAGTTAATCTAGGGCTAATCTCTACGCAGTAAACCTGTTTTCCATCAGTGATTTATACTGGCAAATTGCTTATGTACTATACGTTATGTAGGCTTAAGTTAAGTGTAAACAGGAAGTAGAAATACAACGCTATCCCTCGTATATAATGACAAATATTTCGAGTTTCTCTTATTTTTTCTTTCTTTATCATAGTACCTCCTTCGACAGAAATGGTCTAATAAAGAGATGTGATAATACAAATACCTCTTGCTTGTTTTAA